>NC_085994.1:2167500-2292500 GCF_030014385.1 Trichomycterus rosablanca
GATCTTCAGAAAGTTTCCTCACTTTTATATTTTGGTTATAAGCGGTGAGGGTGGGATGAGTAGTCTGGGAATTGGTCATGTCTGAGAGACTGAGAGTCGCTTATAGTCTAGATTTAGCTTCATCTGATTTGCTCCTTTTGGACGCTCAAGGAAGCTTTAAGGGGAAGAAGATTTTCATGTGATGAATACGAATACCTTCATTGTCATTGAACAAGTACAACGAGATTCAGTGTGCTCTGCTTAGGAAATAAAATTAAAAAAAATATTAAAATAAATTAATAAATAAATAAAAAGTTAATAAATACAAATAAATTTATAAATAAATAAAGAATAAAAAAATAAGTAAATAAAAAATGAATAAATAACAAATGAATAAATAAAAAACAAATAAATAAAACTGAATAATAAAAAAAATACATAAATAAAAATTAATAATAAAAAAATAAAAAATAAATTACAAAATAAATAAATAAAAATGAATAAATAAAAAATAAAAAAATAAAAAATGAATAAATAAAAATAAATAAATAAACAAAAATATATTTTTTTCAATTTTTCCCACAGGAATGAATGTTTATTAAAATAATTAATTCATTCCCCTGAAGATTCTGCACTATAAAGCATTTTATCATTTTATTTATACTGATCAGGCATAACATTATGACCACCTTCATAATATTGTGTTGGTCCCCCTTTTGCTGCCAAAACAGCCCTGCAACTGTGATGCTCTGTGTATTCTGACAGAACCAGCATTAACTATCTATCCATATATCTATCTATCTGTCTGTATGTCTATCTATTTATACATCTATACATCTGTCGGTCTATCTGTATGTCTGTCTATCCATCTATCTGTATGTCTGTCTGTCTATCTGTCTATCTGTATGTCTGTCTGTCTATCTATCCATCTATCTGTATGTCTGTCTGTCTATCTGTCTATCTGTATGTCTGTCTGTCTATCTATCCATCTATCTGTATGTCTGTCTGTCTATCTATCCATCTATTTGTATGTCTGTCTGTCTGTTTAGCTGTATGTCTGTCTGTCTATCCATATATCTGTATGTCTATCTATCCATCTATCTGTATGTCTGTCTGTCTGTTTATCTGTATGTCTTTCTGTCTATCTATCAATCAATCTGTCTATCTATCTAAGATGGTTTAAAACTTCACCAAGAATGCATAGACGGGTCATCCAAGAGGTCACAGAAGAACCCAGGCGAACTTCTAAAGACCTGCAGGCCTCATTCGCCTCAGTTAAGATCAGAGTGGAGGCTCGTCTTGCATGTGCCAATAACATCAAGATGAACATCCAAGACTTTTGGGATAGAATTTGGTGGAATGATCGGTCAAAGGTGGAACTTTTTGGAAAGCAACACCGCATTCCACCATAAGAACATCTCACATACAGAAGGCACCATGAATTCTGATCTCTATCAGAAAATCCTAAAGGAGAGCATCCACCCATAATTTTCAGCATTTAGGAGACGCTTTTATCCAAAGCGACTTACAGTAAACAGTCTAAGCAATTAAGAGCTAAGGGTCTTGCTCAAGGGCCCAACAGTGGCAACCTGGCAGTGGTGGAGCTTGAACCTGCTTTGCTCCTGCAGGACCAGGACAACTCGACGTAATTGATGGAACCACAAATCCTGAAGGAGAACGTCTGCCAGTCCATTCTTGACCTTCTGCAGCAGGACGGTGATCCGGAGCACACGAGCAAGCTCTGAACAGCCCAAACAGGAAGAAAATGAAGGATTTAAAGTGAGAGAGTCCAAGTTCTGACCTGAATCCCATTGAGATGCTAAAGCAAGACCTTAAACCGGCAGTTCAGGCTGGAAAACCCTCCAGTGTGGCTGAATTATGTCGTGTTTCCACCAGAGTAACTGTGTGCTAACTGGACTCAAGCTGTGCTGACTTAAGTGAACAACAGTCCTATAGTTTAGGGAAATGGGTGTGGTTTTTGATCCATGGCTTTCTGGTGTCAAATTTTAAGTTCAAAAGTTTGGTTATAGTGTTTAATCAATCAAGAAAAACTGTACAAGAATTCTGCAAAGAAAAGAGGAGCTAAATTCATCCACAGTGATTTAAAAAACACACTGCAAGTTATCACAAACGTTTGATTGCGGTTGTTTCTGCCAAGTGTGGCAGAACCGGTTACTGGGTTTAGGGGGGGTGATTACTTTTTCACATGGGTGATACAGGCTTGGGGTAAATTATGTATATATATATACTGTATATACATACATATATATATATATAATGAAGAGAAGTGCAGTTTGTGTGCTCCAGGTACTTTATGTAAATCATGAGCTGGTTTAATAGATAAGGCGGAGCTTTTTGGGCAAAATGTGGTCGTATCGAGGGTGAAAGCGGAAACCTAACGCTCAGCCCTGAGAGAAGAGTTCTTTCCACATCACTGACCTGACCTCTCTCACGTTCTCTCTCTCTCTCTCTCTCTCTCTATAACTCTATCTCGTTCGCCCGCCTGTACTTCCTCTCTCTATAACTCTCCCTCGTTCAGCCTCCTCTTTTTTTCCTCCGAAGTGAAATGCGAGCTCTGTCTGACTCTTGCCCTCTTCCCCTCTCGCTCTCTCTCGCTCTCTATCTGTCTGTCTGTATCTCTAGGGTACCGTGTAGGGACGCCTTTCCGGGACACTGGGGCTCTTTGTTTCCCCGGACAGCCGAGCTCGTCCCACTGGCGTTCAGAGTCAGTCGGTCAGGAATAGCAATGAGGGGCCGAGAGAATCGGTTCTGCTGGAGCGACGACGTGGTTTCAGGGAAGGTTTTAATGGGTGTTGGGGTGGGGGTGGGGGGGTGTTGTAGAGGTGTAAGAATTTTGGGCAAATTAATGCAGTAGTGTTAAATCTTGTTGTTTATCAATTAAATATCGATAAGAATTGAGATTTAAAGCCCTCGTGATTTGTAACATCCAACAACAAGCCATTAAATATCACAGACGTGCTGTGACCGAGTATTTGGATTTTGGTCCTTAATTTTTAACCCAAAATCAGAAAAAATTGGGACAGTATGAAAAATGCACTTTTATTTGACTTTTATTTGATGTCAGACAGGATGAACCTGAGATATTTCATGTGTTATCTGCTCAACTTCATTTAATTTATTAATAAACATCCATTCCTGCATTTCAGGCCTGCAACACATTCCAAAAAAAAGTTGACAATGTAGATCAGATTGTTTGTTTCTTTGTTTTATTATTAGTACGTTTAAAACAAGGGCGCTTGATGGGAAACACGAGTTACGCGAGAATTTATACAAGCACATACACAGATGATGAATAGCTAATCCGATGATGGGTTTGCTGGAGGGGATTCCTCAAAACTGCTGCAGTTGCGCCCAGGGATATTCCACTAGCGCACCAGCGCTGAGATTCTGAACTCCTCGGTTCGAAACTTGCCGTTGCCACCAGTCGGCTGGACACCATCTAGCGGGCATAATTGGCAGTGCCTGCAGCAGACACAGTTCTGCTAGGGCGAGATGACCGGACTATGTGGGTGGGATCTTCAAACGTGTAACGAATTAGCAGATACAGGCGCCTGTGCAGAGTGCATGGGTGGAAAAGGGTTCTGCTAAGGGCTGCACGCGGGTCGGAGGAGGCGTGAGCAGCAATATACCCACCTCAGCTGCAATCAGGGATCCTCCAGCAGCGGAAGACTGATTGACTACGCTAAACTGGGAGGAAATGGGAGAAAATGCAGAAATAAAATAGAAAAATACTGCTGCAGTTACGACCTCTGATGGCTGATCGATGGTGCTACACAGAGACGGGGGATAATGGAGATCAGTGCGTGACTCTTTGTGCGTGATACGGATCTCCGTATGAACCTGCCTGGTGCAGGTGAAAAGAAGAGGTAGAGCACACGTGTCGGAGGTCTGTAGCAGTAGAGGGTTATTAGGTACAACTAGATTGGGAGGAAAACTGGCGAAAGAAGCGATCAACTGGATTCTGTGAGCGCTAAAGCAAACAAACGTGCACTTGTGAGTTCTGAGTGCTGGTGTAGAGATAATCAGGAGATGTGAGGGAGGAAGCTTTAGCGTCTCAGACTGGCGTGTATCAGAGCGTCTGCGGGGGCCGAGCGAGAGCTTTTAGCTCCTGATCTGTGGAATGCACAAACCTTCTCATAATCGTCCGTCATTTTTGGTGAAGTCCAGACGTTTCCAGTGGTTTGTTTGTGTTTCTCTCCTCCACATTTTTCTGTGTCAGGTCTGAAAATAAAAGCTAAACTTTTAGCACCAACTCCATTTAGTATATGTGGACGAAAGTATCAGGACGCCCCTTCTAATTACTCATTTCATCTGTTTTATTTATTATCAATTTGTCTCTGAACTCTTGCAAATCCTACGTAGTTCACATGCGTATCTTCCAAAAGTTTTAGTCCACTTTAAAAATGCGCAAACACCTCTGTGTGGGCTTTCATCATAACCTTAAAACGTTTTTATTTGACAGATCGTAACTAGAGGAGTGTCCGTATGAGAACGAAAATACATTCCAATGGAAAAACATTCCAAAAAAAGTTGGGACGGAGGCAGTTTTAAGCTAGTAATGATGTAAAAAATTTTTTGATTGTAATCAGCATCAACAAAAGGCCAAGACTTTGTGGAGCAAAGATAAGCAGAACATCCTGTATGGACAAAAGTATCGGGACGCCTCTTCTAATTACTGGATTCATGTCAAGTCAATTTTATTTGTATAGCACTTTTTACAATGGACATCGTCTCAAAGCAACTTTACAGAATCCAAAAACCCCTATTGAGCAAGCCGAGGGCGACAGTAGCGAGAACAGACTCCCTTAAAATGACAGGAAGAAACCTTGACAGGAACCAGACTCAGCAGGGACCCCCGTCCTCCTTGGGTGGCCTGGAGGATACTTTAAATAAATAGGATTTACACAATAGTGAGTTCTCGAAATTTTTGGTGCAAACACGCCAGGTTCCGTCACATCTAGCAGGAGCAGCATTGTTGGCACGGCAGTCTCGACGTGCAGTCTCTAACCTCGGGGTAAAACAACAGAAGATGGAGTTAAAATGTGAATCATTAAAAGTAAAATATCAGTTCTACAGAGAGTAGAAGTAAAATGTCAGTTCTCCAGCACCCCTAATTATTACAGCATAACTGAAAGGTTCGAGCGAGCAGGTAACAAGGTCATTAAGGCTTTCGCAGGACATCAGCACCCACCTCCCTCACCACCACCATCAAACCTGAGTGATCGGACAAGAGAGGCAGAACGACAGCAACCCAACATCCCTAATCACCACAAGTTTCCGTGACCCATAACCCCCAAGCTCTGCTCCTTTGTCTATATTAGGGGTGGGCAGCGCCAACACGCAGCGCCAGCAAACAGCACCAGCAGTTGCTAACAGGTGTAATAAATCAATTATATGAAGGAAATCAGATGCTGCCAACTTTGCAGCAACAGTTTAGGGAAGGCCCTTTTCTGTTCCATCATGAACGAGCTCTATAAAGACATAAAGAAAAGCTCGGTTCAATTCGACTGAGCAGCTCTGGAATGAACCGGAACATCAGTTGAGGCTTTCTTGACCGATATCAGTGCCCAGTGACACAAACTGACTGAACGAGCACAAATTCACACACACACAGACTTCCACAGTCTTATGAGAAGCCTTTGCTCTGGTGGGAACTCGTTTTGGTTTTTCTGGTATTTGGGACCTGCGAGGGGTACACACTGGGGGAGCGGAACCCCCCAGACGTGCCACAAAGTCCCTGTTTCCTACAGTAGGAGCCCTAAAATTACAGATAGCGCTTTTCCACCAAAAGAACCCTGGTTCTTGAAAGTTCCACGACACGAACAAACATCTGTGTGAAATAACCATCAAACCCAGTCTAAAAGCTCCATGTGGATCTGTGTTTAACTGGATTTACGTCACATGTGGTGTTTATGCAGCTCGGGGTTCTGAATCTTTTCGGGAGAGTCAAAAAAGCTTCACGTAAAAAATAAAGCGTAACGTGGCTGAATGTACTAAAAGTACGACATAGAAACACCACATTTCTCACCGTTATTACTGGTTATAAGTGCTCTGTACTGGTTATAAGCGCTCTGTACTGGTTGTAAGTGCTCTGTACTGGTTATAAGCGCTCTGTACTGGTTATAAGTGCTCTGTACTGGTTATAAGGGCTCTGTACTGGTTGTGCTCTGTACTGCCCAAATTCATCGGTCGTTGTTTTAGTACAACAAGCCACGTTAGGCTTTATTTTTTACGTTAAGCGTTGTTCGTTCTGTCCGGTTCGCTTTTACCGCATCATATCACACAGTTCATCTCTTTTAAGGTGCTTTGAAAATAACAGCAGCAAACTGGATCAAAATTTAATCAGGTGAACTTTAAAAGATAAAAATATAGCGTCAAGCTCCATACGAGTCACCAGCACAGCGGTTTAGCAAAGCACCCGAACCTCGACACTCTGACACGCCCACAGATGACAATACGGTTCGCTCTGTTAAACCCAGTATTCTGTGGTGCCAGATTAGACGCTAGTTCGCTGTCTGGAACCTCTTTTTTCCGGTGGAAACTCGCGGAACCGGTTCATAATCAAGTTTGCTAACCAGAACCGGAACCGTTCCGCAATGGTGGAAAAGGGGTAAGAGAGATAAGTAGGGAGTTCACCTGCAAGGGACCCTGACCAGGATAACGTGGTGGTAAAACAGACAATGAATGAATTAATAAATAAATAATTCATTGCTTTTTGTCACTGTGTTTCTATCATGGATTGATAATCTGTACAGTGGTTTTATTTTCTTCTCTAATAGGAGTGTGGGGATTCACCTCGCTTGCTCTCTAGTTTATTATTGTACATCCTTCTTATTGGAATTGGGGATGTAAGTAACCAAACTACTCAACTACTAACGAACACGTGAATGTGTAAAACTTTAACTGTTCCACTGAAGTGTTTTTGATCGTAGCCCAGCCTCCCTGTTTGCTCATCTAGCCGTGCGTTCCTCTTATTCCGTGTCGCGCGGTCGCTGGGCGTGACATGTCTGATTAGCGTGAGTGCATCTCAGCTCTTAATGTGATGGAGAGAGGAGATAGTGGAGGACACATCAGGGACGAGACGGACGGACGTTCCTCTTTCGCCGCGCTGTCCTTTTTAATGTAATTGCATTAAAGCCTGCCAGCTAATCCTGAGGCCAAAGAGTTAGCGACGATTCTGCGTCCGTGCTAAGCTGAACTCTAACTCGTCCTTCAGCTCACTGATCTCACGATTACATTATTACATTATTAATACGATTAAAATCCACGACTTTATACTTACATAACGCACAGTGAGAGGAAACAAATCTAAACTCAAACGTCCCAACTTTTACTGAAATGAGGGTATTTAATTACTTTAATTTATTTACTCATTTATTTGTCAGACTGGTGATTATAAAAAAAACCTATAAATGAGACTTTGCCCAAAATTTATTTATTCACTATTATTTATTTATGTTTTTATTATTTATTTTTATTATTGATTTTTTTTATTATTATTTATTTATTTATTTATTTGTATTATTTATTTATGTTTTTATTACTTATTTTTATTATTGATTAAATTTGTATTATTTATTTATTAATATTTTTTTTAAATTTTTTTTTATTATTTATTTTTTTATTTATTTTTATTATTTATTTTGTTTATTGTTTATGTATGCATTTTTATTATTTATTTATTATTTATTATTTATTATTTATTTTTATCATTTATTTAAGTATGTATTTTATTATTTATTTTGTTTATTCTTTATTTATGTATGCATTTTAATTATTTATTTATGTGTTTATTGTTATTATTATTATTTTTTTTTTATGATTTATTTATGTATTATTTTGTTATTTATTTATGTATTTATTTTTATTATTTATTTGTTTTTTATTATTTATTTATGTATATATATTTATTATTTATTTATGTTTTTATTATTTATTTATGTATATATATATATATATATATATATATATATATATATACAGTATATATATACAGGGGTTGGACAAAATAACTGAAACACCTGGTTTTAGACCACAATAATTTATTAGTATGGTGTAGGGCCTCCTTTTGCGGCCAATACAGCGTCAATTCGTCTTGGAAATGACATATACAAGTCCTGCACAGTGGTCAGAGGGATTTTAAGCCATTCTTCTTGCAGGATAGTGGCCAGGTCACTACGTGATGCTGGTGGAGGAAAACATTTCCTGACTCGCTTCTCCAAAACACCCCAAAGTGGCTCAATAATATTTAGATCTGGTGACTGTGCAGACCATGGGAGATGTTCAACTTCACTTTCATGTTCATCAAACCAATCTTTCACCAGTCTTGCTGTGTGTATTGGTGCATTGTCATCCTGAGACACGGCACCGCCATTGGATGCACATGGTCCTCCAGAATGGTTCGGTAGTCCTTGACAGTGACGCGCCCATCTAGCACAAGTATTGGGCCAAGGGAATGCCATGATATGGCAGCCCAAACCATCACTGATCCACCCCCATGCTTCACTCTGGGCATGCAACAGTCTGGGTGGTACGCTTCTTTGGGGCTTCTCCACACCGTAACTCTCCCGGATGTGGGGAAAACAGTAAAGGTGGACTCATCAGAGAACAATACATGTTTCACATTGTCCACAGCCCAAGATTTGCGCTCCTTGCACCATTGAAACCGACGTTTGGCATTGGCACGAGTGACCAAAGGTTTGGCTATAGCAGCCCGGCCGTGTATATTGACCCTGTGGAGCTCCCGACGGACAGTTCTGGTGGAAACAGGAGAGTTGAGGTGCACATTTAATTCTGCCGTGATTTGGGCAGCCGTGGTTTTATGTTTTTTGGATACAATCCGGGTTAGCACCCGAACATCCCTTTCAGACAGCTTCCTCTTGCGTCCACAGTTAATCCTGTTGGATGTGGTTTGTCCTTCTTGGTGGTATGCTGACATTACCCTGGATACCGTGGCTCTTGATACATCACAAAGACTTTCTGTCTTGGTCACAGATGCGCCAGCAAGACGTGCACCAACAATTTGTCCTCTTTTGAACTCTGGTATGTCACCCATAATGTTGTGTGCATTGCAATATTTTGAGCAAAACTGTGCTCTTACCCTGCTAATTGAACCTTCACACTCTGCTCTTACTGGTGCAATGTGCAATTAATGAAGATTGGCCACCAGACTGGTCCAATTTAGCCATGAAACCTCCCACACTAAAATGACAGGTGTTTCAGTTATTTTGTCCAACCCCTGTATATATATATATATATATATATATATATATTTATTATTTATTTATGTTTTTATTGTTTATTTATGTATTTATTGTTATTGTTTATTTATGTTTTTATTATTTATTTGTTTTTATTATTTATTTATGTATTCATTGTTATTGTTTATTTATGTTTTTATTATTTATTTATGTATTTATTGTTATTGTTTATTTATGTTTTTATTATTTATTTATGTATATATTTTTATTATTTATTGTAATTTATTTATTATTTTTAATCCTCTATTTATTCATTGTACCCTTTTTTCCACTCGATGGCAAATTGGAGCTTTTCTCTTTTTTGTCAATGTTCCCACTCTCACCTCTGATCAAGGAGGGCGGAGGCTTTAACGCTCACCCTCCGACACCTGTGCAGCCACAGACCGCTTCTTTTCAACTGCCAGGGGTGGGGTCTCACACCTAGTACATGTGCCTCGAACTGTCAGCAGAGGTCGCACTCACACCAGTGATGAGGGTCTCTGTTGTCCCGCTCCCTACAGACACACAACCAATCATGTGTCTGTGTAGGCGCCTGGAGGGCTAATAGCACAGCTTTGATTTGAAGTCGAAAGCTCAGATCTCAGTGTGATTAATCACTGCGCCACCCGAGCACTCAAAATTTTCTCAAACAGTATTATAAAAATACTGCCCTCCCCTCCCCCAGGCACTCAGAAAGGCACCGGAATCTTCCGCTATCTCTATGAGTTTGGATCTCAGTCTCACACACACACAAAAAAAACCCCCAAAACACCCACCCCAGTCCAAAATGAGACTAACACCTAATCATCCGCTCTAAGAAACCTGAAATCTCCATCACTCTCCTCAAACCTAATAAAGGGACAAAAGAATCTGCAGTTTAGGGTTTTTAACAGCCCCGGTCCTCAGAGGCATGAAGTGTGTGTGTGTGTGTGTGTGTGTGTGTGTGTGTGTGTGTGTGTGTGTGTGTGTGTGTGTGTGTGTGTGTGTGTGTGTGTGTGTGTGTGTGTGTGTGGAGCTGTAAAAATACCCCAACAAAAGCCGCTCTGTCCCAACCACACGTTTCACCAGAGAGCTCCTGATTAAAAGCTCGGTGCTGAATACGGTGTCCGAAGAGCTCGAGGCGACGGCTCGCTGAGTGCACCTCTTTTATTTCTGTTTTTCTTTATTTAAGAGGAACCCCCCCATACCCCCCCCCCCCCCCCCCCCCCCCACACACACACACCCTCCTCAGAGCTATAACCACGCACAGTTAATGGGTCACTAATGGAAAGTGAAGCGACGGGAGCCAAGGTCAGGGCGTTCTTTATCCGGGCGTCATTAAAAACGGTTTTAGTCGGGTCAGAAGCAGGCCTCGTTAAGATAAATAGGGGGAGGATGAATCAGGAGTGAATTTTAATGCATAAAAAAGATGAATTTGACACTAGCAAGCGATACTGTCAGTATACTGTCACACTACTGTACGTCACTTTGGAAAAAATCATCTGCCAAAAGCAGTTTATCCTGGTCAGGGCTGCAGTGGGTTTGGATCACTGGGCAAAAGATAGCTCTAGTAGGACTCATGGGAGGAAACCCACACAGATTCGGGGAGAACATGCAAACTCCACACAGAAAGGACCTGGAACGCTCCACCTGGGAATCGAACCCTGGATCTTCTTGCTGTGAGGCGACAGTGCTACCCACCAGCCACGATTGGTGAGCTCGGCTCGCATTTGATATTTCAATTCATCCCAAATGTGTTTAATAGGACACTGTAGCCTAGTGCTTAGAGTACTGGACTAGTAATCAGAAGGTTGCTGGTTCAAGCCCCATTGCTGCAGGTTGCTGCTGCTTAACCCTCAATTGCTTGGACTGTATACTGTCACACTACTGTAAGTTGCTTTGGAAAAAGTCGTCTGCTAAAAGCAATTTATCCTGGTCAGGGTCGCGGTGGGTCTGGATCACTGGGCAAAAGATAGCTCTAGTAGGACTCATGGGAGGAAACCGGAGCACCTGGAGGAAACCCACCTAAACTCCACACAGAAAGGACTCAGAACGCTCCACCTGGGAATCGAACCCAGGATCTTCTTGCTGTGAGATGAAAGCTCTACCCACCGAGAGCATATATGAGGTCAGGCAATGGAACGTTGTAGCCTAGTGGTTAGGGTACTGGACTAGTAATCAGAAGGTTGCTGGGTCTGGATCACTGGGCAAAAAAAAGCTCTAGTAGGACTGATGGGAGGAAACCGGAGCACCCGGAGGAAACCCACACAGACACGGGAAGAACATGCAAACTCCACACAGAAAGGACCCGGACCAATTCATGCCAAATGTGTTTAATGGGGTTACATTTACATTTTCAGCATTTAGCAGACGCCTTTATCCAAAATGACTTACAATTGAGGTTGTATACATTGCAAGCAATTGAGGGTTAAGAGCCTAACTTAAGGGCCCAACGGCAGCAACCTGGCAGATGACGGGCTTGAACCAGCAACCTTCCAGTTACTAGTCCTGTACTTTAACCACTGAGCTACCACTGCCCCAGGGTTAGGGTTAGGGTTAGGGTTAAGGGATCTGTGTAGGTCAATGTTTGGAACTGGTTCGGTGCCCAGTACCTTTTTCTATACATAATGATAACAATCAAGAATTATGGGGTTGTCCACATACTTATGGTTATGTAGTTTATGTTGTTTTATAGTATTTCGGGTTGAACTGAATACATAAATCATCAGTTATTATTCACTATTTAACTCTATTAAACCTTCGAGAGAATATTAATAATAAAACGTTAATAAAAATAACGTTCTGATTAATCCGGCCACATCCAGTCACAGAAGAACAAAAGCAGGTTTCAAGCACAAGCCAAACAAGTTCCTGTAAAACATCGTTAAAAAATAGTTCGTAAAACGCTCGTAAAATCGGCTGTAAACGATCGCACGTGCACGACGTTTTTCATTTGGCTTCAGTAACAGCAGCAGGAAGTGAATTAGTTAATCACATTACAAATCATCTCTGGCAGGCTGGAGTAATCAAGAACCTCCGAGTCTCGAGTCTGCGGGCAGGACGCCGATGCCAGGCGATAAAAAACTACAAACCATGCCAAAAAAATCCTAAATTCAACCTTAATCAAAATATTAAGCTCAAGTGTTGGCAGAAGAAGCTCATCCGTCTGGAGGCTGAATTACAGCGTGTGAGATCTGAGTGAGGAATATTATATAATTCTGTTCATAATAATATTATATAAAGATAGAATAGAGACATACACCGATCAGCCATAACATTATAACCACCTCACTGTTTCTACACTCACTGTCTATTTTATCATCGATTATAGTTCTACAATTACTGACTGTAATCCATCTGTTTCTCTGCATATTTTGTTACCCCATTTCATGCTGTTCTTCAGTGGTCAGGACCCCCACAGAGCAGGTATTATTTAGGTGGTGGATGATTCTCAGCACTGCAGTGACACTGACATGGTGCTGGTGTGTTAGTGTGTGTTGTGCTGGTGTGAGTGGATCAGACACAGCAGCGCTGCTGCAGTTTTTAAACACCTCACTGTCACTGCTGGACTGAGAATAGTCCACCAACCAAAAACATCCAGCCACAGCGCCCCGTGGGCAGCGTCCTGTGACCACTGATGAAGGTCTAGAAGATGACCGACTCAAACAGCAGCAATAGATGAGCGATCGTCTCTGACTTTACATCTACAAGGTGGACCAACTAGGTAGGAGTGTCTAATAGAGTGGACAGTGAGTGGACACGGTGTTTAAAAACTCCAGCAGCGCTGCTGTGTCTGATCCACTCATACCAGCACAACACACACTAACACACCACCACCATGTCAGTGTCACTGCAGTGCTGAGAATGATCCACCACCTAAATAATACCTGCTCTGTGGGGGTCCTGTGGGGGGTCCTGACCATTGAAGAACAGCATGAAAGGGGGCTAACAAAGCATGCAGAGAAATGGCTGATCGGTGTAAATAGACAGAACACTAACAAACCTTAAGTAAAAAACAGCAAACTGACAATTTTTAAGTAAAAAATGGAGTAAATGCGGTGGAGAAATTAAAGTGACTGTTAAATATGTATTTAAAGTAGTAAAGTAAGGTGCATACTATATGTGCGCAGGAGACTTATGGAGTGGTAATTAAGTCACCTTCTCTTTTTTTACCATGCAAAGGTCAAGCTGAAGATGAATCGTGTACAGAGACGCGTCTGAGTGAGTAAATTACATCCTGACAGGTTCCATAAATCTGTCTGAATTCGGTCGAGAACACAAGTGGGATTTATCCGTACTTTAAATTAGATACCACACACACCTGCAGTACTGCTAGACCTTACAAAGAGGTTTGTGTGTTTATTATTGGTTACCGGTACGACTGTAAACAGTATCTACAATACTGCTAGACCTTACAAAGGGACTTGACTGTTTATTCTTGGTCACAGGTATGACTGTAAACTATCTACAATACTGCTAGACCTTACAAAGAATCCTGAGTGTTTATTATTGGCCACTGGTACGACTGTAAACAATGTGCTCTGAAGCACAGCAGTCTAATATGATAGGACACGACCTCTGAGACCTGGGTTCGAGTCTTTGCAGACACAGTTCGCCTCGTCTGAAGTATAGAAGGTCAGGTGGGGTACTGGCGACACCTACTGTCTGATTTCGGTAACTGCACACAAACACAATTCGGTTCCACTAACTAACCCACTGCCTAAAATAGTGAGAGGTGATAAATGATGAAAGATTCTCATTTAAATACAGACTGATGTGTTTTTATTTATTAATTAATGTATTTATTTAGTGATCTGCACTACAGACTGGGCCTGCACAGAGTTCGTCATTACATTGCTGGTATTTTTAATAATTTGTTCTTTTTCTGTCATTTAAATAATACAACAACTATTTTGTTCAAAGATCCTTTAAGAATTTGAGCTCGTTTATAAGTTCACTGTAGGTTTATTGTAATCCGAAAATTGAGAGGGGAAATGCATTAGAAAACGAAAGAAGGAAAACATGAGGGTCATAGTGAGGATGATAAGACAGAAACCAGCCAAACTCCTTCCTGGTTGATATAAAGATCTGCAGCCAACGATCATTTGCAGATAATATTCGACCTTTCTGATCTGCAGACAGCTTTATAAAAGCTTAAATGACCATTTTGTATCAAGTTTATTGGTCAAAAATCTAAAATCAAATTTTCCTCTTTCAAAATTCTCCCTTCAACATGTCAGCTTAAATTATTTGTGTATTTTTGGTGATAATGATAATGTGTTACTATTATTATTATTATTATTATTATTTTATTTATTTATGCATTTATACGATTTTGCGTAGTCAATTTGTCTTTCGTTGCTGGAGGATCCTCGTGGGGCTTGAATCAGCGACCTTTTCTTAACTAGCCCAGCACCTTAACCACTAGGCTACAACCGAGTTTAGAATCTCGGTGCTGGTGTGCTAGCGGAATATCCTACTGTGCCACCTGGGCACCCAATAATGTCTTAGATTTGAATAGATAAATTAATAAATTCAATCTTTTATGCATCATGGGACATTTCTATGCAGAGACAGAGCAGGCGTTGTACACACTGAACCTTACAGAAGCCTGAAAGATTATAAACTGTTACTGGTAAACCGTTTTAAAGCTTTAGTGTGAAAGCAGTTTTAAAAACTGGAATCTCTCTCTCTCTCTCTCTCTCTCTCTCTCTCTCTTTTAATGTGTATCCAATTACCTTGGCTGCATTTCAGTTCCTCTACTGCTACGGACCTCCACTCCTGACCGAGGAGAGCCGTGACTGACACACGCCCCCTCCGACACGAATGCAGCACCGACTGCCTCTTTTCACCTGCATCAGGTGGGTTTGTATTGAGATCCATTTCACATGGAGAGTTAAGCACTGATGTCCATTATCACCCTGTCTCTGTGCAGCACCATCAATCAGCCAGCAGGTGGCGTAACTGCAGCAGTTATGAGGACTCCTCTCGGGCCTTTTCCATCCGTGGTTGAGCCGATCATTGCCTGTATAGGCGCCCGGCTTGTCAGTAGCACAGCTGACATTTGAACTTGCAAATTTGCAGTGACACTCAGCTGAATTCTGAAACTTGTAATAATGCTTTAAATAAACTGGTTATTGTGGGGCGTTATATATAAATACATGAACATAACCAACTATATGGTTTTCATTTCAGTCGATCAGACGTGATTGTGCAAGCTTTCCTGGAGTAGCATTTTAGTTACTGAGCCAGGTCCATTGTACTGTTCCACATAGTTTCCACAGCAGGCTTGTTTTTATGGGGCTGGGTTACAGGCCCAGCGCTCAGCTCTCCTCCTTTCACATTCGGGCCCGGGACCAACAATGGCTCTTGTGTTCTACAGTAACTACACATACGTTTTATTACTGTGACCTGTGACTATGTGTCGGATTACGTTTCAGAAGCGGGTGATTGTTAGCTGTCTAACAGAGCTCCAGAAAGCAATCAGCAATCACACATGGCAGGGACGACGATAAGGTGGATCTGAATGACTTGCTGTATCTGACAAAATAATTATTCTAGGAGTTTGTAAGGTCATCTGTCTGTACACTGAAGCTGAGTCCAGATCTAGACCCAGATAGAGATGATCTGGTACGAGCAGCTTTATTTATTATGTCTCATCTGTTGACTCATCACAACATTTTATTTGAGTTTTGTAGATTTCAAAATCCAGATACTTTTGGTGTTGGACTGTGGTCAATCTTACTCATAACACTCTAAAGCTGACCACAGATTACCCACAGATTAAACCATGAGTCTGACCAGGATGAAGCGATGAATGAATGAATATATAAACCCCATTGTGTAAAACACAGTAAAAAGAAGAATCTGTAATGTGTATATAATAAATAAATCTTTTTTTAGGTGACTAAATACAACCCCAGATCAGAAAATGTTGGGACGACATGGAAAAAGCAAATAATAAAAAACAGTTTCTTACATTTACTTTGACTTTTATTTGATGTCAGACAGGATGAAGCTGAGATATTTCATGTTTTATCGGCTCAACTTCATTTCATTTATTAATAAACATCCATTCCTGCATTTCAGGCCTGTAACACATTCCAAAAACAGTTGGGACAGTAAAGCATTTACCACTTTGTAATCTTGCCGTTCCTTTTCACCACTTAAAAGAGGTTTTGGCACCGAGGAGACCAAGTGATTTAGTGTTTCAGCTTTTATTTTGTCTCGTTCTTCCTGCAAACACGTCGTTTCAAAATCCTCCACACGTTCTCTATTGGGGACAGGTCAGGACTGCAGGCAGGCCTGTTTTTGTACCAAACCATGATAACTTCTCATTACTTCTGTCTTCTATCGCCTACACTCTTCAACATCTTCCTGGAGTGGATTATGATCGACGCTCTCGAAATTCACCAGGGCACAGTGAGCATTGGGGGAAGAACTATCACAAACCTCCGTTTTGCCGATGATATCGACGGGCTGGCAGGGAGCGAAGAGGAATTTGCCAAGCTAATGAACAAAATCGAGGAAACATTCTTGCAATTTGGCATGGTGATCAGCGCAGAGAAGATCAAGCTGATGACAAACAGCGAGAATCCGCTCACAACCAAGATCACTGTGAATGGCCAGGAACTTGAGACAGTGACCAAGTTCAAATACTTGTGCTCCGTGATCAGCAAGAGGGATCAAGGGCAGAAATACTTTCTAGAGCTGCCCAGACATCAGCAGCTATGGCAAAGCTCAGACCAATACGAAGAGACAAGAACATCAGCCTCAAAGTCAAGCTCAAACTGATGGGTGCCCTGGTCATCTCCATCTTTCTGTATGCCTCGGAGTCCGGGACCTTAACAGCAGAACTACAGCAACGGATCCAAGCAGTCAAGATGAGATGCTACAGAACCATGCTTGGCATCTCCTATAAAGACCACATCACAAACTAAGAGATCCGCAGCACCATCAAGCAAGCCTTCGGACAATACGAAGGCCTCCTCACAAAAGGTAAAAAGAGGAAACTAAGATGGTATGACCACGTCACGAGAAGCAACGGCCTTGTGAAGGTCATTCTGCAAGGAACCGTCCAAGGATCCAGAAGAAAAGGCAGGCAGAGAAAGAAGTGGGCCGACGACATCTCAGAATGGACCCAGAGGAGCTTTGCGGAGACCCAGAAGATAGCACATGACCGCCAAAAATGGAGAGGACTGTTGAACGTGTCAGCCCAGTGCCACCACGACCACCCCCAGTCAAGGGACCAGTGACAGTGATGATTATAATCACCTGTCTGGAATCACATCATTACTTAGTTTTTTTCCTCCTCATTACCAGCCCTAAATTGCCCCCGTCCCACCTTTTTTGGAATGTGTTGCGGATCTGAAATGCAGGAATGGATGTTTATTAATAAATGAAATGAAGTTGAGCAGATAAAAGATGAAATATCTCAGCTTCATCCTGTCTGACATCAAATAAAAGTCAAAGTTAATGTAAGAAACTCTGTGTTTTTATTTTATTTGCATTTTTCATGCTGTCCCAACTTTTACTGATTTGTGGTTGTAGAAAGAAAAGGTTTCCAATGTTTTCACTGATGAACTCTTTTACAATTTAATGCCTGAAACACACTCCAAAAAAGTTGGGACAGAGGCAAAATAAAGAGGAAAAGTTTATAGGATATTAAACAGCGTTCCACAATAAGCTGGTGAATGTTGGTAACAGGAGAGGAAATCAGATACACATTCGTCGTTTGTATTGCGTTGTACAAAACGTCCAAACTTTTTTTGGAAATAAGGTTTGTACTAAATAATAGCAGGTGAACAAGAGAGGATCGAGAAATGAGAAAAGTCGTAAACAGCCACATGGTGGCGTCATAACCCACCTCTAGTGTTACTGGTGACTGAACCGGAGACATTAAACCAGACGCTCCAGATGATTGTAAATGAAGTTTATAGAACGATTCAGTGTCTTTAGAATGAAAATAGAATAGAATTCTATATATTAGAGGCTAATTACATTTATTACAATTTACAGATCATTTAATACCCGTGTTTAATGATCTAAAAACAGTTAAAAAATACAAACAAGCTGAAACACAAACGCAGAGAATCTCCAGTTTGTCAACAATTGTGTAAGACTCTTATTCCTCAAACAAAGGTTGGAAGGGATTTGCATGTTCTCCCTCTACAGTGCAGAATATCATTAAACCATTCAAGGAATCAGGAGGAATCTCAGTGCGCAAGGCCAAGAGCGCAAGATTAAGCTGAATGCTCATGATCTTCCATCCCTCAGACGGCGCCGCATCAAGAACCTCCACTCAACACTAGCTGATATAACCACATGGGTGAGGGATTAGTTTATCAAACCTTTATCAAGCTCTACAATACAGAGTTACTGCATAAATGATACTTAAACCTTTACTGTGCAAAAAAGAAGCCTCATGTTAACCATGTCCAGAAGCAGAGGCATCTAGGATGGACCATCACACAGTGGAAACATGTATTGTGGTCAGATGAATCAACATTCCAGGTCTTTTTTTGGAAAAAATGGACACCGTGTGCTCCGGACCAAAGATGAAAAGGATCCAGAGTGTTAAAAACAACAAGTCCAAAAGCCAGGGTCTGTCATGGTATGGGGGTGTGTCAGTGCCAGGGTCTGTCATGGTATGGGGGTGTGTCAGTGCCAGGGTCTGTCATGGTATGGGGTGTGTCAGTACCAGGGTCTGTCATGGTATGGGGGTGTGTCAGTACCAGGGTCTGTCATGGTATGGGGGTGTGTCAGTACCAGGGTCTGTCATGGTATGGGGGTGTGTCAGTACCAGGGTCTGTCATGGTATCGGGGTGTGTCAGTGCCAGGGTCTGTCATGGTATGGGGGCGTGTCAGTGCCCTTGGTAAAGGTGATTAACACTTCTGTGATGCAGCATTAATGCAGAAAAGTACTTTGAGATCTTAGAGCAACATGTGCTGCCTTCAAGACGTTCAGTATTTTTCAACAAGATGATGCAAAACCACCTGCTGCACACATTACAAAGGCGTGGCTGTGGAAGAAGAGGGTACGGGTACTGGACTGTCCTGCCTGCAGTCCTGATCTGTCCCCAATAGAGAACGTGTGGAGAATTTTGAAATGACGACGACCCCCCGTACTGCTGCACATCTTAAGACGTGTTTGCAGGAAGAACGAGACAAAATAAAAGCTGAAACACTAAATCACTTGGTCTCCTCGGTGCCAAAATGTATTTTAAGTGGTGAAAAGGAACGGCAACATTACAAAGTGGTAAATGCTTTACTGTCCCAACTTTATTTGTAATGTGTTGCAGGCCTGAAATGCAGGAATGGATGTTTATTAATAAATGAAATGTTGACCTGACAAAACTATCTCGGGTTCATCCTGTCTGCAATGAAACACTTTGTTTTAATTTGCATTTTCTATACTGTCCAGACTTGTTTGATCTGGAGTTGTATGTAGGTGAAATACAGATTGCTCCTGTATCTAATAAATCAACTGATTAGATTACAGATTATGTTGAAAGATACATTCCTGTATTTAACCATTTCAGATTCTCCTGCATTTTATTTTATTTTAGGGTGGCACAATGCCCGACAGCTCCAGGGCCCTGGGTTCAATCCTGAACTATGATTAGGACCGACAAGAAATCTCGCCAACCTCCCAAGAACATGCAGGTACTGTAAGCAGACTAAAGTATGAACGAAGTGTAGGGTGGCACGGTGGCTCGGTGTGCAGCACTGTCGCCTCACAGCAGGAAGGTCAAGTCAAGTCAAGTCAACTTTATTTATATAGCGCTTTTTACAATATACATTGTCTCAAAGCAACTTTACAAAATCCAGGACCAACAGATACAAAAACCCCTGTTGAGCAAGCCGAGGGCGACTGTGGCAAGGAAAAACTCCCTGAAAATTACAGGAAGAAACCTTGAGAGGAACCAGACTCAGCAGGGCCCATCCTTCATGGGTGGCCTGGAGGATACTTTAAATAAATACACGATTTACACAAATCATACAAACACAGAATTAAATGATCTAAAAGTCATAACTGGTAATAAATAGATAAATAAACAATTAAATAATAATAGAGTTGTTATCCGCTCTAGTCTTCAATAAAGTCTGTAGTGATTTCTTGTCGTTGCAATTACTCCAGACCCGTCACATCTGACAGGAGAAGCATCGTTGTCCCGGCAGTCTCGACTTTAATCCTTAACCTCGGCGGGTAAACAGGTTTCCATCAGAATGCCCTCGGGGTAAAACAACAGAGAATGTAGTTAATAATGTACAATGCTAGTTGACAAACAGTTTTACAGAGAGTTTTAGACTCCGGCAGCCCTAATTATTACAGCATAACTAAAAGGGAGAGCGAGCAGGTAACAAGGTCATGAAGGCTTTCACAGGACATCAGCGCCCATCTCCCCACCGTCATCAAACCTGAGTGATCGGACAAGAGAGGCAGGACGACAGCAACCCAACATCCCTGATCACCACAAGTTTCTATGACCAAGAACCCCCAAGCTCTGAAGGTCCTGGGTTCGATCCATGTGGAGTTTGCATGTTCTTCCCATGTATGCGTGGGTTTCCTCCGGGAGCTCCGTGTTTCCTCCCACAGTCCAAAAACATGCAATCAGGTTAATTGGGGATGCTGAATTGCCCTATAGGTAAATGGGTGTGTATGTGTGTGTGTCTACCCTGCAATAGACTGGCGCCCCGTCCAGGGTGTTACTGTGTGCCTTGCGCCCATTGAAAAGCTGGGATAGGTTCCAGCACCCCCCATGACCCTGATTGGATAAGCGGTTAAGAAAGTGAGTGAGTGAATGAAGTGAAACGTTTGTGATGGGCTGTTTTGTGCCAAGCTTGTTCAGGACCCACTGTGACCTTGACTAGAATAATAAAGGAACTGGTGACTTATGCTGCTGCTCATGTACTGTATGTTCCTATTGCACTGGATGTTATTATTTACATTTAATTTTAATGTCAGCTCATAAATAATACTAAGTAAGACACTCAGGAGTTGCAGTCTATTGCACTAGCCCTCGACCTTTGCAACCCGGGTTCGAATCTGAGCTGTGCTATCACCCTGCCGCCCTATCTAGACGATCCTGACTGGCACTCAATGGTTTCCCAATGGCCCCAATTGGAGAGAGAGGCTCAGGATTCATTCTGACTGACTCACCGGGACAAAGTGGTTCTTAAGATGAATAAGTGAATAAGTGAGTTTGCTGTAAATGCACAGACCGTATTTTTCCCCTTACAGAAAAGGACCAGAGCTTCACTTAAGCCTCGTGAATAACACAAATCTTCACCATAAGTGCCGTTTCTAGCCGAAGCCCATTACTCACTCCAACCACATTTTCTTACATCTGTAGAGCCGCGTCTCTTTATCTGGCAGATGCTTTTATCCAAATTGACACAGGCTGGTACCGGCATCAAGCTGTTTGGATAATCGAGGGCTTTTCAGTTCTGCAGGAGTGGGTAAGCATGTGCGTGATCAGCGCTGGCTGGCGTTACGTTCTGAAGATATCTAATCAGATATATCGATGCCGTCGCAGCGCTCCAGCAATCCTGCGCCGAGCAGCGGATTGATTTTCGAACAGCAACTTTTTCCTTTCATAAGAGCAGCATCAGGAATCACACACACACACACACACACACACACACACACACACACACACAGACTACACGGCTTAGAGAAACACGTATCGATCAGACTGTTGTGATAAAGATGCTGCTCTGTCTGTCAAACTTATCAGTAAACACAATTGGAATAAATGCTGATCACTGGTAGCCTAGTAGAGCTTTGCGCTGTCAATTGAAAGGTTGAGAGTTTGAATCCCAGTTCTGTTATGCAGCCACTGTTGGACCCTTCGGCTCCTGTTAAACAGGTATTTAAATGTCCATCCAGGAGGCGCCACAATGCTGCAAAAAAACGCATTTCTTCTTCTTGTAGACGTCTTGGTTACATTTATAGTCATTGCAACCTAGAGTGACTAATTACAGTCAAGTAATTGACGGTTAAGGGCCTTGCTCAGGGGCCCAACAGTTGCAACTTTGTGTTGGTGGGTCTTGAACCAGAGTCTATCTGATTACTAGTCCAGTACCTTTACTGCTGAGCTCCCACTGCCTTAAATTACATTAAAAAACTGTAAATTTTGTGACATTTTGTGGTGTCTGAATAATGAACAAATCTTAGTTTATGCTTATTAATAAACAATTTATGTTCATATTAGCACACAGTGTAAAGACGTGAGCTAAACTGTGTAAATTTAAGGTAAATATCAGCACTGAAAGTGAATTAAATCACAAAAATAAAGGGGTTGAATACTTAGACTTTTATAGATGACACTCTCGCTTTGGCCTTGATCATGAGCCCTGGTCACATGCCAAACTGCAATCACAAGGTCCCTGTGGTCACAGAGCTCATATTGTTTCTACCCTTCTAACCCCCCCACCACCAACAACACCACCAACACCATCGTTATAAACAACCAGTTTCCCTCTGAAGGCTTAAATTAGATTCATTTAATGTAACGGTTTAATTAAAAAAATCCAATCTTAACAATTTCCCACAAAGCATTTCAATTTAATCAAGTCAAGCATCCATGACATCCATTGGCTTAGTACTGGAGCACTATGAATCTATGAGGCTGTACAGTGACACCTCACAAAGCTTTACAAAGAATATAATCAACATATCAATCAGAGTGAAAGAATAAGTTATAGAAATTGTTAGTGTTTGGTATGTATAACAGGCCCATCTGTTGTAGAGCTTGGCTGGGGGCACGGATTACAGTATAATATCCGCCTGCCATGCCACTATAGGCCGGCAGTGTGAACTCTGTTAAATGTCACGTTATATTTATTTATCATATTTATTGATAAGAATTTTAATGTCATGTTTTACTCACTTCGGTTTAATTCATGACAGGACAGGTAGTTACTGCTTACACAAGATTCATCAGTTTAAGTTGTTAATATCAAACACAGTCATGGACAATTTTGTATCTCCAATTCACCTCACTTGCACGTCTTTGTACTGTGGGAGGAAGCCCTCGCAGACACAGGGAGAACATGCAAACTCCACACAGAAAGGACTCGGACCGCCCCATCTAGGAATCGAATCCAGGACCTTCCTGCTGTAAGGCGACAGTGCTACCCACCGAGCCACTGTGCCGCACGTCATGTTATACGTATATGTAAATAACGTACATATCAGCTGTCTACAAACTCATGTAAGGCTCCTAGAAGCTTTTTAGGATACCATGGCGTCGTGAAGCTAGTGTAGAAAAAAGAACACAACAATGATTTTCAAATAAAATAAAGTGCAAGATGGTAACATTAATAAAGTGGATGTTTTACATTTTTTTTCTATTTATTTCTGCATTTTCTTCCAATTTTCTCCCGATTTATCGTAGTCAATCTGTCCTCTGCTGCTGGTGGATCCCTGATTGTAGTCGAGGTGGGTATATTGCTGCTCACGCCTCCTCCGACCCGCACGCAGCCCTTAGCGGAACCCTTTTTCACCCATGTACTTTGCACAAGCACCTCTCTATCTGCTAATCAGGGTCCTTACACAGCGTTTGAAGACCTCGCCCACATAGTCCGGTCATCCCGCCCTAGCAGAGACGTGTCTGCTGCAGGGACTGCCAATTATGCCCGCTAGATGCCGCCCAGCCGACCTGTGGAAACGAGGAGTTCAGAATCTCGGTTACAGTAAGAACAACCGTTCCCAGTTTTGTTCCTGCATTTAAATTCCATTACCTAAAGATATAGAACCTCTTCCTGTTGCCTGAGTAGGTAGAAATATAGAGTCAAAAGTTTACATACACGTATGTCATAGAGATCTTTCAATCATTTCTCCAACTTTTCTTTTCCTGTGACTGAAATGATTTAGTGTGTTCAGGTTTGGTTGGATTAAAACAAACCCTGGTGTGATTGTTCAGTTCGTGTGGTTCGTTGCAGTAAATCTCAGACATCCCAAGACTCCCGGAAGTTCCGGGAGTCTCCCGCAAACACATAGCAGCTCCCTGATGCCCGCAAGTCAGATAAAATCTCCCGGAATCTAGAACGAGCGGCCAAGAGCGCACACACACACACACACGCACGCAGGCGACAGACTATATTCCCCGATCGCGTATTAAGTCTAGTGCACTATGTAGTGAACATAATTAATTATGTAATACACTTTCTAGTGCACTATGTAGGGAACATAATTAATTATGTAATACACTTTCTAGTGCACTATGTAGTGAACATAAATGCGTTATCTAATACACTATCAAGTGCACTATGTAGGGAACCTAAATCCTTTAACTAATATGCTACCTAAAGCATTATGTAAGAAACATAAGTCTATTATCTAGTACACTATCTAGTGCACTAAGTAAGGAACATAAATTCTTTTCTAATATACAATGTAGTGCACTATGTAGGGAACATAAATCTATTATCTTTCACACTATCTAGTGCACTATGTGGTACACATTAATGTGTTTGTGATGCGAACAGTTAGCTTAGTAGCTCAGTTAGCAGCTATTAAAAGTTTTGTTATCACCCATATCCTTTGGTGTGTGCGAGAGGTGTTTTAGCTTTTTAGATGTCCGGGGGTACCTCCCTGAAATGAGTTTTTGCAACTTGGGATGTCTGAAATCTGAAAGATTCCTTTAAGATTGTGGTGCACCACATATGCGAACCGAACATATGCGGAAGGGACTCTTTTTACAGTCCATTTTTACAGAAATTCTGGTGTGATTTGTTTCAGGTATGAACACAATATGAACCAAAGGAATTAAAACAAACCAAAGATCACAAGATGTGACAACATACCGAGAGTGCATTGATTTTATTTTATTTTATTTATAAACTTTTTTTTATTATCTATTTTTCCCACTTTTTCCCCCTAATCTAGTCGTGTCCAATTCCCCTGATTGCGTCCTCTATACTGATTCGACCCTTCACCGCTGACTGAGGACGCCTCTCAACATACAGCATGCGCCCCCTCCGGCACATACAGTCAGTACAGACTGCATTTTTCACCTGCACGAGTTGAGTTCATACACTTGACAGGCACTGTGTACGGAGGGCCACACCCCCATCAGCATTATTCCTCAGCCCTGTGCAGGCGCCATCAATCAGTCAGCAGGGGCCGCAGTCGCACCAGTTATGAGGACGTATGATCCGACTTTCTTACCCTCTTACCCTGAACAGCAGCCGATCGTTGTTCATGCAGCCGCCCAGCCCAGTCGGAGAGGTAGAGTCGAGATTCGATGCGATGCATTCGGAACCCCAACTCTGGTGCACTAGCGTACTTTACCACTGCGCCACCTGAGCGGCTCGAGTGCATTGATTTTAAAGAAAATGAGCAGCGGACAAATCTGAAGCATCGAGGAGGTAAAAAGACTCAACAGTTGGTCCGACCAACAGATCTCCACACAACACACGCACACACACACACAAATGCTGAGGTCTTCAACTATTCAGTAATAAGTTGAAAGAAAGTGGGTACAGCAGATGTGTTGAGCAGTGTTGAATTCTCTGTGCCCATATTAACAGGTTTAGTTTTACTGAACTTATTGGAAGGTACATGGAACAGTGATCCTTTTACCAAGGTTAGGAAGAAAATCAAAGCTGCCACTTTATGCTTATAGGAATTTTGTCCGGATACTAAAATGTAATCAAAGCACCATGCAAACGAGCTGTACATGCAGGGAAGAAGCTCCTGCTGTATCGTTTTTATCTATTATGTAAAAAGAAAAAGTGTGGCCTCTTGTTCATTTTCTGGTTTTCCCTGTTTATTACATCACACCCTTGATAATAATTACCCTCATACATTAGTTCACACCTGAAAATTGTGTTTAGACAATTTAAATTGGGAACTAAACAAAATTCCTGTTTTAATTTCTGTTCCGTTAAACCCAGAGCACAATATACTGTATAATTACTGACACTGAGTTCAACAAGCTGTTGCTATTATATCGTTAGTAATAATAATAATCATAATAATCATAATAAGCTAATAATTAAAGTCACACTGGACTGAAGCACAAATTCCCACAGGCATACTTCAAAGAAGCCGTCTTGTGAGAAGCCGTCTTACGAGCGGCTGTTGTTCTAGCTGAAAAGGTCACAGAGGTCACTCTGTTTTAACACCATTTGTATTTTCAATGGGACGTCCGACAAGCTCGTGGTCAGGTGACCATAAGCTTGGACATCCAAGCATCCAAGTCCCAAATCATGGGCTTTAATATAAAGTTGCCACCACCCCCCGACACACACAGTTGGGGCTATACCAGCTCCATGGATGTCTACATATCTGTGGCTACATAGTGTACACCACACATTTGAGGCATCCAAAACCCCATCTTCATTCATTTTACCACCGCTTTGTCCTGTTCAGGGTTGCGGTGGGATCGATTCCTTGGGCAAATGGTAGAAAAACACCCTGGACAGGTCGCCAGTCCATCACAGAACACACACACATTCACACACATACACTCATACCTAGGAGGATTTTAATAACTCCAGTTATCCAGACTTCATGTTTATGGACTGTGCACAGGGAGAACATGCAAACTCCACACAGAAAGGACCCAAACCGCTCCACTTAAACCCAGGACCTTCTTATGTGTCTTTTTGTGTCTTTTTCCACAAGGATTGTGCAACGTCCAACCTGCCGTGGGGCTCGGTTACAGAACCAGTCCTTCTGCCTTGCCAAATACGGCCGGCAGAGGGGGTTTGGAGGTGCAAATGAATGAGATGTCAATTTATTTTAACTGACAGTCACCTGGGGCCTCATTGAGTGTCCAGGTGGAAGTGTTTTATTAAGAATTTCAAAAACAAACTCCATCACTTTTCTACATCGTCGCCTTCCAATACATATTTCCAGCGTCGTACCAACTTTTTAATACCATCAGCACAAAATGTTTTCGGTTGAGCTCGTAGCCACTGATGCGCCACTGCTTTCACATCATCATCACATGAAAATCTTCTTCCCCATAAAGCTTCTCTGAGCGTCCAGAATGGTGGAAATCAGATGGAGCTAAATCCGGACTGTAAGCGTCTCTCAGTCTCTCAGACACGACCGATTCCTCCTCCTCCTACTGCACCCTCACCGCTTATAACCAAAATATACAAGTGAGGAAACTTTTTGAAGATCCCTCGTATTTATCAAGGTTTCTTGCTTACAGGTTTGCCGGCTCCTCTGTTGGAACTCTGTGATGCTTGGAACGATCTGGTCTGTTTTTTGCTGCCAAATTATGCCAGCACACTTTGTGGCTTAGTCTTTTACTGGGAACTCGGCCTGTGTGGTTGCATTTTTCGACAAACGAGCTGCCCCAAAGGTGGCCTGACAGCCCTTTTCCAGATCAGCCCCCAAGTTTAGACCCATGCTGGGTGTGCCTGCACGATATGGTGGGTTGGGGTGCCACTTATGGACGGCCGTTCCCTTGTTTGTCTCAGGTGCTTTGAAATATTGTCGTATCATGACGACCAGTTTAGGATTCCGCTCTGTCCCTTTTGTGTCCACTTTCTCCATTGCGGCTCCGGATACTTAACTGTGTTTTTGTGTCTATTATTGGTTGCCAACTTCAGCTGTTTTCCACCTCTTTATTGTCTCGTTGCTCTTTTTGCTGGGGGCTTAGGCATCCAGCTAATTGGGTTCATTTCCAGTTCTCGCAGGTGCGTGGCTACACCTGACACCTCGGCGACAAGGCGTGTCCCGCCCCATTACGTATTCCTTTCACGGTGCTGTTTAAAAATGATTAGCTCGTGATAACTGTAAATAATTATCAAGACACAAGTTCGTCTGTAATCACTTCCATTCTTGTGAACTTGAAAGATGTGCTCCTGATGTTCTTTGAAGTTGATTCCTTAAGAGTGCCGCACTTGAAAGGGATTGTGATTTGAAGAACAGGTCACGGGTGAAAGTCACACCTTAAAACCGACACCAGGAATACCTGAGTGGAATTACACATTGTTCCAGTCATTAGAAGAGAGCTTTACATAATTGTGCTGTAGTGAACGAGCTTTTCATGTTTTAGGTCTTTGCTTGTTTTTAAATACCACATTAACTACATTTATTTAAGGCAGGGGTGTCCAAACCTTTTTATTGGGGGTCAGACGGAGTAAAAATACACACACGGGGCCACAGATTCTTTAATAATAAAATAAAAATATAACTAAAAATATAAGATTACTAACAATTCCAATGATCGATCGTCCACAGTGTCATGATTTCACTCACCAGTTTATAATCAGGAAGATTATTATACCTCTTTAAATTAAACATACCCACTTCCCTCTGAACCCAGCGCGTCTGGAATCTTCTGCGTTCGCTCTGTCGTCTAGTTTTCATTCCTCAGGAGCCGCCACGTTTATCCAAAAACTGGGGAGCGTTAATGTAGGTGCGACGTCGGGGGGGAAAGATTTGTTTTATGCAAAAGCACCACCCAGAGGTCAAACAGTTCAAGCAGTTTATTAAAAACCTGCTTAATAGCGGGACGACTTTATTTTATTTCTAAAATACCTCTAAATACCTCTATTACTGTTTTAAAAATAGTAACAGGTCGTAGTTCGGACACCCCTGTTGTAAGGGAACACTCACTCACTGTCTTAACTGCAGGGTTGCGGGAAGGGGGGTGCCGAGCCTATCACAGCTTTTCAATGGGCGCAAGGCACACAGTAACACCCTAGACGGAGCACCAGTCCATCACAGGGCACACACACACACACTCATACACACACATTCACCTATAGGGCAATTCAGTGTCTCCAGCTAACCTGATTGCATGTTTTTGGACGGTGGGAGGAAACCGGAGCTCCCGGAGGAAACCCACGCAGACACGGGGACAACATGCAAACTCTGCAGAAAGGACCAGGACCGCCCCACCTGTTTATTGAACCCAGGACCTTCTTGCTGTGAGGCGACAGTGCTACCCAACGTTTATTCACTTTAGACACACTTTAGACACACCACAAGCACACTGATTTAATCTGATCAATTCCACCAGCGTGTAAACTCCTCATGTATCTGCTAATGGTGTCCTGTAACCGGGGCGCTGCTGGAGATTTTGGGCCACATTGAAGGGAGATCATATTGGGTTGCAACACTGTGCGTACACTGGAATATTTTATTTGAATATTCTGTTTGATGCAAAACTGCTTCTCTGTGTAAGAAAAGTGGCAGTCATTTTAAGCATCATTTTCACTTTAATCCGCAGTGCACCCTTAGTGCCACCCAAGCCTGGTAAATAAAAGGATCGCGTCAGGAAGGGCATCCGGCGTACAGACTGTGCCAATCAAATATGCAGATGAAAGAGCCGCCCTGGCGACGCCTAACGGGAGCAGCTGAAAGCTCATTTAACAATCATTTATTGTGAAATAGATCCTGAACACATACAGTGGAACCTGTCAGGCTCTCGTGTTTTTTCATCACTTGCTATTACAGTGGTAAGGAGGTGATTGCACATTTTGCCTCGACTCCCTCAGACACAGCCAATTGTATCTGTAGAGCGCCTAACATGGTTTGAACAGGACAGGGGTAGCTTAGTGGTTAAGGCACTGGACCAGTAATCAGAACGTTGCCCGTTCAAGCTCCACCACCACCAGGTTGCCGGTGTTGGGCCCTTGAGCAAGGCGCTTAACCCTCAATTGCTTAGACTGTATACTGTCACTGTACTGTAAGTCGCTTTGAATACAAAGCGTCCGTTAAATACCAAAAATGTAAATGTAAATTAATAACAGGGAAATGGGGGTAAAAGGGGGTCTGACAGGGGGGTCTGACAGTCCTAAAATATACTTAGACCCCCTGAAAAAAAAAACAAGGTAAAAACAGGTTTGGGGCTGGGGTTTGTTAGTTAGCTAAGCTGTAACTACAGGTTACAGCCCAAGCTGATGTGAAGCTGCATATTCAGAAACTCAGAAAGCAAAAAAGTGTAATAAACAAGCTAGCTGGGAATGTCAGCAAACAGCACCTTCTCTGGCTTGCACAACTTTATTGAAGATGCAACCAGTAATGGGAGTGACGGCAGCCAGACGAGAGGAGAAGTGGTATAGTCCACTTTATGATTTGGACTCTGGCGACCAACTTACGACTCTGAGACTCTCAGTGGTGGTTGGCTGCTGAATTCTAGCTGGATATTGTCAGTCGTAATGACATTTTATTTTATCGATTTATTTATTTGTGCTGTTTGTGTGTTAAATGGGCTGATGTTTTTGGGAAATGTAACTCTATTACCCGACTGAATGTTTACACGCTGGATCTCTTATATCTTCTCCTATTTTTACTCTAGACTTGTATTCTTGACTTTTTGTTCCTCTTGTGTCTAGTCAGTCTGACCTTGAGCCCTCCAGTGGTGCTATCAACCTGGGACAGTGAGCTGTGCCTGAGGGAGGAGGTCCAATAGGCTTTGTTGCTGTTGTCTGGTCAAGGCACTTGCACTTATGTCGGGCTATTCGTGGAGCTCATAGCGTCTCTCCATACACAGTATGCTGCTCTTTAAAAGCAGGTAAAAGATCTCTCTATACACAGATGCATTTTACATCATACGCTCCTGAGAAGAGGGCGTGTCTAAATCCTTAGATTCCTTAAAATGCTCCTACTGAGGCGCCTTAATTCTGAGTAATAATCTGACTGAATAACGAGGGAACATCATAGTTGTGTTGCTTTGTAGTTGTAAAGTTTCCTTGAGTTTCTTGCAAGGCGCTTATTAATAAAAATGTATTTTTATTATTATTATTATTATTATTATTATTATTATTAGTGTTATTTTTATTATTTCTATTATTATTATAATTATTATTATTATAATTATTATAATTAATATTATTGTTATTTTTATTATTACTATTATTATTATTATTCTTTTTATTGTTATTATTATTATTACTATTATTATTATAATTATTATTATTATTATTATTATTATGATAATTATTATTATTATTACTTTTATTATTATTACTATTATTTTTTTATTATTAATTTTATTATTATTACTATTATTATTATTACATTACTGCAGATTTTGATTTGCGAGTTTTCAGCTCGACATATTCTGCAAATTCTCAGATTTAAACGGGTGTGTCCTCTGCGCCTGTCAGTACTGTGAAGGAGGTAAAGTCGCTGTACCTGCATTTACTGTACAGCATTATTGTCATTAATTAATGCTGTACACCAGGGGTGCAGTCGCAGCCACCCGAAACACACCCTGTTCCCTCAATTATGGCCCATGACCAGAGGCAGAAATGCATATTTCGGGACAAAATGACACATAAGATCAATCACACTGCACTTATAATTACTTAAAACAGTTCTAATGAGTGCACCTGTCGAACCTGTCATCCAAATATGGGTGCAGGTTTAATTCAAATAGTTTTTCATCTAAAACAAAAGACTAAAACTAGATTCCACTCTACAGGGTCCCTAGGTAGTAGGCATTATTTAGACTATAGATTATTTTAGACGCACTACTTACTGATTACGTCACCGCAGTTTTAGCTTAGTTCACACTACACGATTTTTGCCCTGATTTTTGCTCGGCGACTGGTCGGTGCTAGATTTGCCGGCTCAGGAGCAACTCGGCGTCTCAATCGCTATGTGTGAACTGCTCAACAACTCAATCTGATCCGAGTGTTCACCGAGCGCTTGAGAGAGATATCTAGCTTGTCAAATATCTGGAACTGAGTTGCCCAACTGGCAATGAGTGCTGTGTCGAACAGCCAATGAGAACGCAAGATAGTGTAAAAGAGTGGTACAGGGGCGTAATATAGTTTATATCAGAATACATCAGCACACACACGTCTTATATAGTATTTCTGACGTTATCGTTCTCTACAAAACACCCACGCTGCATTGCAAAAATATTTATTAACCTCCAAACTCACTATAGAACAATCCATGCTGGTCACATAGCCAAATCCACTCAGATTCATTTATTTTTCCTCTTTGATTTTACGCTGCACATCAGCGCACAAACTTTGATCTCTCGCTACTTGTTGACGTGCATTTTTGGACGTGGTATCATTAAACCCCTCGTCACTTCTCACGTTTGTTTTCGTGACTAAACGTAATTTAGGAGACCAGAGAAGCTCGCCTGCGATTCCAGTTGGTGATAGATGGTGTAGTGTGTGACCCCCTACCCCGATCAGTCAGTGATTGTAGTGAGAAAACCACAACCTGAAAGATTCCCGATTTCAAGAGATCCAGTTGTGTAGTGTGAACTGTACAGCGATCTGACCACTTGGAATGTCGTGTAGTGTGAGCTTGGCATAAGCTAACACAGTTAGCTTCGGGCCATTCAAACTGATGGGCTGAGGCAGCACAACCCGCTAGCACGCCAGCTAACGTCTTCCTCCGTGTACCGACAACACAGAGGGGTTAAACTGTCTCTGACGAGCCTGAATTTACAAATAAAGACGGACGCTCCCTCGTCATTCAGTCAGATTATAACTCAGAATTAAGGCGCCTCAGTAGGAGCATTTTAAGGAGTCTAAAATCTTAGACACACCCTCTTCTCAGAAGTGTAGGATGACTTGCTGTTCAAGTCTAGATTGAAAACATATTTATTTACTCAGGCTTTTGATTCGTCTTTTCAAACTAAACAGCAAACTTAGTTATAACTACTAGTTAAAACTCTTAATGATTTCACATTGTAACTACATCTTCTGTTGTTTTACCCCGAGGTGGTTCTGAAGGAAACCTGCTCACCCTCTCGAGGTTAAAGCCTGCAAGTCGAGACTGCTGTGCCAACAATGCTGCTCCTGCTAGATGTGACGGACACCTGTCATGTTTGCACCAAAAATGTCCAGAACTTACAACGAACTGTATAACAGACTGGACTGAATAATGAAGAACTCACATTTTTTGCTAGTTATAACTTTCAGTTCAATGTAATTTGGTGTTTGTATGATTTGTGTAAATCCTATTTATTTAAAGTATCCTCCAGGCCACCCAAGAAGGACGGGGGTCCCTGCTGAGTCTGGTTCCTCTCAAGGTTTCTTCCTGTAATTTTAAGGACGTTTTTCCTTGCCACAGTCGCCCTCGGCTTGCTCATAGGGGTTTTTTGGTCTGTCGGTCCTGGATTCTGTAAAGTTGCTTTGAGACAATGTTCAGTGTAAAAAGCGCCTGTGTAGAGAGAGGGCTTGGTTTTCAGACATGCCGACTGGTAGTCTGCCATGTTTGTATTTGTGAGCTGTAAAAATTGTGGAAGTAAGTGGCTTTTAGGGGCGTTTCTATAAACATGACTAGCAGAGGTAAATCAACTGTTATTTTCTCCGTTTTACAGGATAATGTATATCTAGTTTGTAAATTTCAACCAGTGGGACTTGGATTTAGAGAAAGGTGTTCAACTGAGATAGACATTTCATGCAGCAACACAAGCATCTTGACTGATGGACCACCTCTTCAAAAGTGCAGTGACTGAGAAGGTTCTGAGACGCAGATCGAGTTGGGTTTCATCAGATACTCTAGCTTGTTTGGAAGGGAGAAGATACTTGGAGAATGGAACGGATATAAGAGAGAGGAGGACAAAATGAGGTAAGAAAAAGCTAGATGGAGGCGGGTGGAGGGATTATCCCATGTGGCAGAGAGGGTTGGGGGTGGGGGGGGGGGGGGTAAATGGATTATCAGGTTAAGAAGAAGACGAAGGGAGTGGATTATGGGGAGGAGAGCTGGATTATAAAATAATCCTTTCACAGGAAAAAACAACGTTATTCACTGCTAGAGACGACAGCATGTCCTGTCTGTCTGTCTGTTTATATTACATGATGGAATTCAACTTGTTTCGCTGCTTTAACACCTTTTCTTCTAATAAAGCGTATTAAATTAATCAGGGAATGTAACTGCAGGGATTTATTTTCATCCAATCACAAGTGCAACAGCATTGTTGTTTAAAAAGCTCACCTATCATTGTTGATGCCATGGCAGGTCTGGTTTCACCTCTGGACAGGGTGCCAATCCATTGCAGGGCTACAGCACCCGGCTTTTCAGTCTGGATCCTTTTTGTCTTTGGTCCAGAGCACACGGAGTCAATTTTTTCCAAAAAAGACCTGGAATGCTGAATCATCTGACCACATACACGTTTCCACTGTGATGGTCCATCCTAGATGTCTCCAAGCCCAGAGAAGTCGACGCCGCTTCTGGACGTGGTTAACAGCAAAGTTTTAAGTATCATTAGTGCAGTAACTCTGTATTGTAGAGCTTGATAAAGGTTTGATAAACGAATCCCTCACCCATGTGGTTATATCAGCTAGTGTTGAGTGGAGGTTCTTGATGCGGCGCCGTCTGAGGGATGGAAGATCACGAGCGTTCAGGTTAATCTTGCACCCTCGGCCTTTACACACTGAAATTCCTCCTGATTCCTTGAATGGTTTAATGATATTCTGCACTGTAGAGGGAGAACATGCAAATATCTTCCAATCTTTCTTTGAGGTTCATTGTTTTTGAACATTTCAATCATTTTCTCACACATTTGTGGACAAACTGGATCCTCTGATCATCTTTACTCATCAGAGACTCTCAGCCTTTCCTGGATGCTGCTTTTATACCAAACCATGATTACAATCACCCGTTTGGATTCACTTCATTATTTAGTTTTTTCACCTCATTACTAGCCCTAAATTGCCCCGGTCCCAACTTTTTTTGGAATGTGTTGCAGGCCTGAAATGCAGGAATGGATGTTTATTAATAAATGAAATGAAGTTGAGCAGATAAAACATGAAATATCTCAGGTTCATCCTGTCTGACATCAAATAAAAGTCAGTTAATGTAAGAAACTCTGTGTTTTTATTTTATTTACATTTTCCATACTGTCCCAACTTTTTCTGATTTGGGTTTGTATGTTTAAGGTGGTTAATTGAATATTCCTCTTTACCTGTAGGTTTTCTTCTATATGTTAGACTGATTTTTAATACAGCGTGGTAGCAATTACACAAAAGTCAAGAGAAACTAAATCTGAGCATCGCAGGATTGGTCTTGTAAACAGAGTGTAATACAGTATTACATGATAAAGCTCCTCCTGTTCCACTAACCTACTTGCTATAATCACACTGTTTCAAAATCACCAGTCTTACATTACACCAGCCAGCCATTCACTCTCATTCTACCTCTTTTTCTACCTCTTATACTCAGTCTGTCTCTTTTTCTACCCCCTTTATTATCCCACATCTACTGCAACTCTCTCAACCCATTACACCCTTTTTATACCTCTTTCTACACCCTGCTGGGATCCTCCTGTTTAACTTTCTCTACCTCTCTTACACCCTCCTTCTACCTCTCTCTTTTTACTTATACCCTCATTCTGCCTCATTGTCCACCTCCCTTTTGCTCTTCATCACTTTCTACCCTTCTACTTTACCCTCCTTTATATTCTAAGCACAACAAAGGTGCCAGTTTAGCAAAACACAAAAATGCAGGTAAAGGAGAGAGTTTGTCAGGTAAAGACCAGGTAACAAAGAACATGTTGTTACTGCTGCAGAGGGAGTTTTTGCATTTCACACCAAGAGGCATCACAACAGCCAGGGATTGATGAACTGCAGCATGTCTGGCTGGTTAAAAAGTCTTTTCCTGATTCTGGAACAGTGTAAACATTTTTAAAAGTGCGTACTAAGATAGAGGTTATTGTCAACGCCGTGATAGCTCCACATTCTAGTGAAATAGCTCAACTGATTAACTATTTTATTTGTTATTACTATTGTTTAAGGTTAAACAATGAATTGAAAGTAATATACACTGCCTGAGTTCTACTGGAGTTTTTCTACATTTTCATTTACATTTTCAGCATTTAGCAGACGCTTTTATCCAAAGCGACTTACACACTGAGCGGAACACCATTTGATTTCACCAAACGTTTAAGTGATCGCCGATCACAATCATTCAAGATTTTTTTCCGACCACACTCCTTCCCCCCCACACTGTCCTTCCACTTTTTAATAATGCGTTGGACAGTTCTTAACCCGATTTTAGTAGTTTCAGCTTCTCCTTAGATGTTTTCTCTGCTTGATGCATACCAGTAATTTGACCCTTCTGAAACAGATGAACATCTTTTCCACGACCACAGGACGTGTCTTTCCACATGGTTGTTTAACAAATGAGAAACTACTCACTGCATCAGTTAGGGTTAAATAACTTGTTGCCAGCTGAAACATAATCAACCATGCAGTAATTATCCAATGGGAGGCTCTTACCTATTTGCTTAGTTTAATCCAAGTGGTGATTTTTTTTTTTTTTGGCCAGGCAGTGTATGTATACGTAAGATATTTATCTGACCATAAATGCATTTGTTATTGGTCTTGTAAAAACGTAGCTGTTTATTTATTTATTAAAGTTAAATAACATAGTTGCATGGCTATTGATGCATTTAAAATATTAAAAACTTTATATACATTTCCATGGTGCCACCAATTACATGAAATTACTTTGCTTATACCCCCAACCAAGCCTGGTGGCTTCTTTTTTAAGAACCGAAATATGGTCACCCACCCTACTTAAATACAACATTTTGTGGAGGATATGATCGCTGGCCGCCACTTTTGTTTTTGTAGTTCTTATCGCTACCACTAGGGGGTCCGAGTTACCGACGGTCCCTTTAAGCTCGTGCTGCTCCGCGTGAACGAGGCGGACCGGGCGGCGCGAGATCATGTGAGAGTCCACGCGCTTAAACTTACATGCACAAACACTGACTGTGAAGCTGACACACACACACACACGCACACGCACACGCACACGCACACACACACACACACACACACACACACACACACACACACACACACACGGGGCAGAACAGTTCAGGACAGAGTGCAGTGCAGACAGCGCAAGGAAACACAACACCGGCTGCACATGAACTGACTGCACCCGTTAATCCGCGCCTGCTGCCGGTCTCCCCTGAACTTTACGTGCTTCAGTAGTTTCGGTAGATCTGAACTGCTCTTATTTACAGTGTTACAACGTTTGCACGATTTCTGCACCCACAAGCGTTCCAACGTTCTGGAGTTACGAGGTCGTTTGCAGTTAAGATCAACCAACAGCAACATGAGGGGTGAGTACAGAGAGTACAGCTGCTTTCATGTGTTTAATGCACATTTTCCACACCAAAGCATTGGGATTGCTTCTTTACAAGCACTTAAAGCACCCTGTAGATGTTCCAGGACCTGCATTCAGAAGACCAGAATAAGTCAGTGGGCCTTAATGGGACAGTGACCAAACCTTATGTTCTGTAATTGAAATATTGGCTTCTGGGAAAAGTTTGAATAGTGTTTTCAGAGTCAGAATCAGATTTATTGGCCAAGTATGTAAATACACCCAAGGAATTTGGTTCCGGCTGGTGGTATCTCTCAAGCAATGTATACCTTAAACATTAAACATTAAACACAAAATATACAAACAAACTATTATATACAAGCAATATACTGATATGTAAATTAGCAGCATGTTATATATTTACAAAAACAGTAAAGTGCACAGCATGTAGAATGAGTACTACAAAGTGTCGTTAATTGGCAGCAGATGAATATTTCTGCTCAAATGATCTGTTTTACTGCTTTTGTTGAAAGAATTGGAGGGAATATGTTGGAAAAAATATATACATATGGCAATATATGCATATTTAGGTTCAATTTTTATTTATTTGGAGAATTTACCAGGTACTTTGATAATTGATAAATGCACCATAACTTCTGCACATACTGCCTATCTATCTATCTATCTATCTATCTATCTATCTATCTATCGATCGATCGATAGATAGATAGATAGATAGATAGATAGATAGATAGATAGATAGATAGATAGATAGATAGATAGATAGATAGATAGATACTATATTCAAGGCTACAATCACAGTCTGTATTTGGGGGGGACTTAATTTATTTATCATTTATTAGAATTGTATAGAATTGTAAAGTCATGTTTTACACACTTTTGATTACATTCATGACAGAACAGGTAGTTACTGGTTACACAAGATTCATCAGTTCACGTCTCACAGTCATGAACAATTTTGTTTCTCCAGTTCACCTCACTTGCACATCTTTGGACTGTGGGTCCAGTCAGACATGCTCAAAATGCCCAATTCAATATATTGATGTAAAATTATAATTAAACATATTTCTCTCTTGCTTAACATTAGGATTCACTTGTGTTCCCATCAGTTGTTGATTTGGCAGGAATGTTTTAGAATGGCAGGAATACCCCCACACCACTCCAAGCCCGTAGATTTACCCCATATTCAATTAATTGCTATGGTTTTGGTATATTTAGCACATAAACATAATTGTGCAATAACATGTACAGATGTTTGTTCACTGGATGGATTTTCAGATTTCAAAGCTTTATTGTCATATGTACAGTAGGAAACGTGTTTCCCTGTACAATGAAATTCTTATTTTGCTGTCCACACATGATGTAACAAAGTACAAAGATAATAATAAGATAAAATCAAATTAAGAAATAAAAGTTAGATATAGTAAAAAAAACACGCTGAGTATAAGTTATGTACATTGTGCAAGAAAAGAGCAGATATATTGCAATCAGACAGTATAGTTACATGTGCAAAATGTAAACATAGTGTAAACATACATGTGCAGCTGTATGTAGACCTGTAAACAGTCATATGTGGTATAGTGCAAGTATTGTGTGCAAGTGTGATAGTGTCTATGAATAATCAGCTCAGCTGTTTAAGAGTCTGATAGCTGTGGGAAAGAAAGAGATCTTTAGTCTTGTTGTCCTGCATTTCACACTTCTGTATCTCCGGCCTGAGGGTAGAAGTGTGAATAGTCCATGTTGGGGGTGGGTGGGGTCTTTGATGATGGACGCAGCTCTCCTGTGGACTCTGTGATGGTAGATGCTCTGGAGAGAGGGTTGTACCGTCCTGGTGATTTTCGTTGCAGTCTTTATCACTCTCTCCAGGCGTTTGCGATCCTTCACAGTAGAACTGCCGTACCACACGGTGATGCAATTGGTCAGGATGGACTCAATGATGCAGCGGTAGAAGTTGCTGAGTATTTTGGGTGACATGCCAAATTTCCTCAGCCTCCTTAAGAAATACAACCGCTGCTGAGCCCTCTTTAACACCTGTGTGGTGTTTAGTGTCCAAGTGAGGTCATCACTGATGTGGACCCCTAGGTATTTAAAACTGTTCACCCTCTCCACCTCAAGGTCCCGGATAAACAGTGGCTGATGAGGTCTCCTCTCCCTCCTCATTGATGTATTGATTTATTTTTATTTATAAAACCAACAAAACATGGAATTTGACCAGGTGGCTTCAAACGTTTGTATAGGAATATTATAGTAATTGAAAAAAAAAACAGGTGAACACAATTATTACTGTGTTCATGTGTAGTAAGTTCAGTAGTATTAGTAAAAATTAGTGCCAATACAAATGACCATTTTATACCATTTAGTTTTTTTTAAAGATAACATAAGCCGACTCCTATTGAATATTTACTTCTATTGAATGTTTTTTTTTACCATGTTTAACTTTTACTTGGTGTTTTGTGAAGAATTATAACTTGTCCTTGGTTCGTTTTCATATCTGTAGAACAGTAGTTAGGTTTGACAGCCAGTTGTAGTGAACGAATTAGGGCTGTGTTCCAAACAACTCCTTATCCCCTCCGTTAGTGCACTACGTAGCGTACAGTTTAAACGAGTTCCGCACGGTACCTAGTGCACTACAAATCCTAAACAGATAGATTTGTATTGAACCTATTGCAATTAGACGTATAACATAATACTGTTTGTTAAACATGATGACATTGTGATCTAACAGCTTAGTGTGCCTCTTACTAAGAGTTATTTAACACAATACAGAAATATTAAGCAATAATAAATGTGTCACTTTGTTAGGGAGAAACCGAAACTCTTTACAGGGCGTGTGTGTGTGTTGGTGTGAACATGGCCACTGTGAATGAAGTGTATTAAGTGAATGAAGTGTGTCAGCAGTGCAGCTTATTGACCTACTTCTGTCAGTGAGGATTAACCACGATTACACACACAGAGAATTACTGTACCACATAAAAAACATTTATATAACACACTGATCTGACTCATTATAGCACATAATCAGCTGTGCACATAAGTATAAATAAAACATACTGATACTATGCCGAGGTGAGAAACGGCGCCTCTCTGGTACAATTGTGACAGTGCAACACATTGCCGATATGACATTTACATTACATTTACATTTTCAGCAGACACTTTTACCCAAAGCGACTTACAGTATACAGTCTAAGCAACTGAGGGTTAAAATCCTTGCTCAAGGGCTCAACAGTGCAACCTGTCAGTGGTGGGATTTGAACCAGCGACCTTCTGCTTACTAGTCTAGTACCCTAACCGTTAAGCTACAACTGCCCTACACTGATATGACCAGTGTTGCCACTCCTTGGGATTTTTCCCAAGATTTCGGAATTTGGGGGATCCACCTGGGATTTTGCCAAGTAAGTTGGGGATTTTAAATTTGCACTCAAGCAATTAAAATCTGCATGTAATTTTATGGTCTTCCCCCCCATTTTTAGCACATCCAATTTTTACCCAATTGCATTATGCTTCCTCTACTGGTGCTAACCCCCGCTCATGATTGTGGAGAGCGAACTGACACACGTCCCCTCCGATACATGTGCAGTACCCAACTGCATTTTTTTTTTTACCTGCACCAGCCGGCTTCATATGCAGATCAGCTTTGTGTACGAAGAGCCACACCCTGATCAGCATTATTCCTCTACTCTGTGCAGACGCCATCAACCAGCCAGCAGAGGTCGTAATTGCATCAGTAACGAGGTCCCTATCCGGCTCCCTAACCCTGTATGAACTACAGCCAAACGTTGTTCATATAGCCACCCAGCCCAGCCGGATGGCAGAGCTGAGATTTGATAAGGTGTATTTAAAATCCCAGCTCTGGTGTGCTAGCGTATTTTACTGCTGCGCCACCTGAGCGGCGTTTTTTGGGTTACAGTCAGTAATTGCATACCCACATAGTTCATCTATAAGGTAGGTTTAGCATATAAAATGTTCATGAATGTATGTACCAGATAGGTGTACCTAATAAAGTGCTTGTGAATGTATGTGCAACAGGTTTTCTGACTTTTTCTCAGAAATAGCTTTAGGTTAAAGTGTTCACTGACATTTTCACTAAGAACTTAATAACGTCAATAAAACATACAAGTTTCAGCGATATGCGGACACAAAGTTAATGGAGTGTCTGTGTAATTGTTGTGCCATTTATCAAGGACACAAGATTCTCGCAGCACCAAAATGTGCCCACATTTAAAGAACATTCTTAGTATGGATTTAAAAATAAAATAATAATAACCTAAAGGCTGTTTTAGACTCTGGAACATCTTACTAACCTTGAGGTGCTTTTGTGTTTGTTACTGTACTTATCATTTTCCTGGAAAAAGCATCACTGTATGTCCCTTCAGACAGACAGCCAATCAAGCGTTTCATTACCACGTCATCTGTGTGACGCAAACTGAATAAATGTTAATAACAGCATTTCTTACTAACAATTACAATCAGAAGGTCTGATTGGTTCAGAAAGCGGTTCTTTCAATCATTAGTACCAATTCTGTAGGAGCGTTCCATTCACCCCAGTTGTTCCTGTGAAGTGCACTACGTAGGGTATTCCACCATTTTAAGTAGGGAGCGACGCTTCATCACTACGCCGGAAGCTGGCTGGAACATTTACACATTGTGTGCGTTGTGGGTTAAGACGGCCGGAGCGTTATTATTATTAGAGAGCAGAAAATGACACGATCAGAATGATATCGGATCATATATATGTATATATATAATTGTCACACGTAACTAATGTTGCTGACTTTTGTTGTCCATGAGTCATTTTTTACGAGTCGAGTCCCAGTCATTTGAAACGAGTCCGAGTCGAGTCTGAAGTCGCTGTGTGTGTGAGTCCCCATCTCTAGTAAGAGACAATAGAAAAACCTCTTTTATTGTAAAATAAAAATAGAAAGTTAACCCTAAAGTATTATACAAATAAACCATTTTTTAAGTTGTGACACCAAATGCAAAGCAAATATTGAAGTGGTCACCAGAACTGTACTGTACACTGTGTAAGAAATTATGAATTTGGTTGTGCTTGAAGAATCTGACTATTAATGTAGTTTCAGCATATAGAACCACGTTAGGAAGTGGAACGTTATACAGTATATTTTATTACCATGTGATTGATGTGATAGCGCCCTGCTTTGTTATCATTAATTCCTCATGAAAAGGTTGATGTGACTGATGATTGAATAAAACGATGTGTTAATTACAAACTTTGAAATATGGGATTAGCTTTAGTTGACATTCAGTTTAACCTTACTGGTTTGCTTCTTGTAATTGATGTAGTTCTATGATTGGTAGATGCTTGTATTTAGTTTCTCACAGTCACAAATTTGAAATGTACATTTTTACCACTGTTTATGCTGATGCTTCAATGGTTCTTAAACTACAGCCTATGACAACAGAAGTGCTATTATGTAATTTATCCATAGGGTAGGATATCATGGATGTCATATGACAGTCTTGAGGTTTTCGTTTACATAACTCTGCCAACATTAATCGATTTTAGTTTATTGTGGGTTATTGTGTGTAAATAAAATTTAATGAAATTTGCTGGGTAAACATTATCTGTACGACAAATCTCATTCAGCTCTTTTCATCTTGATCAGCTGCTTAATAGCTTTTAATAAGCTTAGAGAGGAAAACACTATAAAGCAAGGTGAAGTTCAGTCTCCTCCAGTAAGTTCATTTATGTTTAATTATTAAGAGAACAGTTTGGCGAGTCCAATTAGGCCGAGGATGTTTTTCTGCCCCAAAACTGATCTGATATGGTTGCACATCACCAGCTATGTAATGCTGTGTTCAAGTTGTATTTAATTTTCACACCTTAGACTAGCAATAGTCTAGCAATAAGTATAATTAATGTTTAAATATATAGATGCAGCAGTTGGAGTCATCTCATTTTATTGGATCTAGTTTAGAAAGCGACACACCTGTGTCTATAAGAGCCCACAATTTACACATTATTGTCAGAATAACAAAGCAAACCATGAAGTCTGAGGAAATGTGTGTGTATAGCCGAGATCAAATTGTGGTGGGGTGTAGATCAGGACAAGGATATGAAACAGTATCCAAGGCTTTAAGTGTATCTTGGACAAAGGCAGCCTCAAGAATTTTAAAATGAAATATTCTTCTCCTTCTGCACAGGACCTTTGGAGCTCTTGTGTTTTTTCTTACCTGTGTAACCAAGATTCTTCCTGCCCAGATACCCAGTTTGGCCAGTCATCTCTGCAGCATTCCATAAAGCATACGTTTTTAGCAAGGTAGTGAGATTGGGAGTTTGCTCAACATAGAAACTATATTATCCCCCTCACCACACTCATTGCCAGTCAGCCGACTGATCCAGATATTCCACATGCTAGATATCCCCCTTCAGCCGCTCGGATCGAGTTGCTGAACAGTTCACACATAGCGATTGAGAGCCGAGTTTAGATCGCCGAGCAAACGCCGACTTGCTCCCGAGCCGGCAAATCTAGCGAAAATCAGGGCAAAAATCGTGTAGTGTGAACCAGGCATTAGTGTAAGTGATGGGAAAAAGTGTGTCAGTGTAATCAGTGACAGCAGCTGCTAGCTTACACTGTTGATCAGGTGTTTTCATTTAGTACTGTTACTTATACTGAGGAACAATGTCATCCTGGTGTACATATTTAACGAGAGGCACCGGTGTCTTTTTTCCTTCTTACTTTACCATGAGCAACAGGTCAGTCCTCACAATGCAACTTTAAACAGTATAAATAAACAATAACCCAACCTTCTTTTATTGGTAATATAGTGGTATATTCCCTTGTATTTTGAATCAAATATAGTTCTTATAGTTCAGGCTTTTACTGGTTATTCTGGAAAAGAGGTGACCGAAAGCTATTGTTGCTGTATCTTGTAATTATAATGTATTTTTTTGATGATGTTTGTATAAACTTCAGGCAGGCAATCAGGTCTAGTACCTGCACATAATGCTTATACAGCCATGTGCAGAATGCGGCTTGGCAGTGTCGTATTTACATAGGCGTGGATGTCCCAAAAAGATGTCCACAACTAAACGGAAGCAATCATTCATTTAATATAGGGGATAAAGTCTTCACACCCCTCTTACAGTGGAAGGTTTTTGTGGTGTAAAATCAGACCAAGATGAATCATTTAAGATGACTATAATCTGTTCAAGTCTATTTAAAATCAAACTAAAATCTTTTAGGTATCATTTAAAAATGTACAATAATGTGCTTGCATAAATATTCACACCCGTAAACTAAGACTTACTAAGACTTTAGGACAGTATTCAGTCTGTTTGGGTAGAAGTCTACCAGCATGGCACATCTTGACTTGCCTCTTTGCACACTGTTCCTCGAAAACGCTTTAAATCATCCTTCTAAAGCTCCTTTAATGTCGCGTGGGCCTCTTGATAGCTCGTACAAGATTTCTTCTGTCTTTTTGTCAATTTTGGAGGGACGTCCAGTTCAGTAGTGCCATATACTGTATTATCCACTTGTTGATGTTCCATTGGACCCTTCTCTTTACTGATACCTTTTAACACAGATCCCTGTAATGCTTTGTCAGCTGTTTGTGGATTTGCTGTACGATGCTGTAAGTAAATCATACTAGAAGATCTGAACTTTATATGAGGTTAATTAGAGTCTCTGTAATTGATAGCAGGTACTGACTACTATTTACCATTAGCTGGGCAGCAAGAAGGTCCTGGGTAATCACCTGTTCTGTCATTAATGTAATCAAAGTGGGTAAAACATGACGTTAAAATCCTAATAAATAAATAAATACATTTAACATGAGCTTGAATGTAATTGGTTCATTCTGAATACAGCCACATCCCAGATTATAAAAGGATGTGCACACTTATGCAACCTCATCATTTTAGTTTTGTTTTTATTTGTTTCCTCTACATAATTTTAGTTTGTACAGATTATAGGTCACATTAAAGATGGAAATAAATCTAAAATGATTCATCTTGGTCTGATTTTTTTACATCACAGAAACCTGCCATTGTAGCAGGGGTGTGTAGACTTTTTATATCCACTATAAACCCTGGAGAAGGTTTTAACAAAATAACATATTTAGTTTTACAGAGATCTTGCATTTGGGTCATTCCTACAATTCGGTGCCTTTTGTGTCCCCAGTACTGATCATTGTATTTATTAAGTACATTTTAAACAAAACAATTTCTAAACATCTTACTGAAATAATTTTAACACTTTAAATACTAAACACAATGTTTTCTACCCCCAAAAAATAAAATGACTGTATACATACTCTTTTTATCTCTTAGATAGCAGAGGTTTTCCCATGTCCCCAGTGCTGTACATTCTGATTTAGTGATGATATATGAGCTTTAATCATGAAAATATCTCAGTCTTTAATACTGTTTAAAAGTTTAGTTTAAGTCCCTCTAAACCCTGGATTTATTTCCTTTATGAATTAGATTTTATTGCTGATAATGAGGGTTTTTCACACGTCCCTCAAGTTACCTTCCACCCTGTTATTTCTTACTACTGTCTCTTAAAATGAAGAGCTGTTTTACATACTGACATCATTTCCTGGAGCTCACATGATCTTTTTGGAGGGAAAACAACTGTGGAAGATGAGCGGCTTATTAAACTCCTCATTTTAATGTTGTTTTTTCCACATTTTATTCAAAAAGTCTTATATGGTCGACCATAACATGATAACATGTCCACCCTGTTATATGATATATGAGAAAAAGCAAAACGATTTGATCATTTTAAAAATAATCACACTAAAAAGCAGATAATTATTTGTCTGAATTCACTTTTATGCTAGCATGGTTTTGCTCACTTGCTAGCTAATGGCTAATTTTATGTCAGAATGTCCAGCCTGTTATGGTCCACCCTGTTACAACCTAATACGTAACAGCCTGGACGTCACAGTGTATATGAGGTGCACGTGTAATTTAGCTTGACCAATATTAGTTTGGGAAAGTATAACACGTCCTTTTTATAATAAAACATGAAAAACAAATTAAAACAGTTTTAAAGTTTTAAGGTCCAAAAGGCACTCAATCCCAGGAATGACCCATAATGCTTATTTACTTCTACTTATCCTTGATTAACCATTTGCAACAAAGCTGCTCCTCTTTATGCAAAGCAAATTTATTTGGGTTTTTAATGATAGTACATTTTATGCCCTATTTGCACCATTTGCATCACATTGTCCTCTTTTTATCCACTGGTTACACCCTCTCACGACCCCATTTACAGGTTGATCATTACACTAGGGATACACAGAGGACACTAGGGATCAAATTTGTCTTTACATAACAAACATACCAAAGTCGGGGTCCAAACTGACTCGGACTAGAACAAAAGTTCAAGTGTGACAGCACGTGGATAGCTAGTATTGTGTGAGTTTGTGCAGAGATCTCTTTCAGTGAAGCTCTAAGGCAGATATGAAGCAGTAATAAACAGGACCTTTGGAGTTTTGCATTGCTGAAGTGATAAGTAAAGGTTTTAAGTGATTTGCTGACACACTAAACAGCTCAGATGAAAGTAGGTGGATCAGTTAACTGCCCTGACCTGACAAACCTGATGTTCTTTAATGAATACCACTTTAATTAGTTCTGTGCAGTGATGACAGCCGTGGAGAACACGCCAAATGAAATTTATTTTCTCATTACGTTGTGACTGAACTGAACAGGATCATTAAATACGGAGGTGTTACCAGACTCAACATCAGCGGCTGGGCCCACGACCTATTTTTGACAGGGTTGTTAAGATCATGAATAGCTGAGATCCAGTCATGATCAAGTCCAAACAGGGTGAAATCTAACTCTGATCTCTGTTAGATGTTTGATGGAAGGCAGTGCTGTAAGGTGCTTGTCCACCTCCTTTCACGACAATTACTTCAACTAAATACTTTTTATAGCCTGATCTTAGTCTTTTACATCACTGTGGAGGAAATATTATTGTACTCTTACTGTCAGATCTGGTATAAATCAGACAAAATGTCAACCTTTTTAATTAAAACTAACAAACAGTCTGGGTTCTAATGCAGCAAAGCACCACCGCACCATCATACTACCACGAACATTACCATTCTTTACTCCTGGTATACTATGTACACTATTAAATGCTGTATTTAGTTTGGCATTGTTGTCCTGGCAATGTTCTAGCACTTTATAAAGACTATACTACATATATGTTATTATTTAACACTTATAAAACAACAGTTTAGAATATCACATATTACATATCTCATCTAAAATATTTACTGCTAGGATATTTCTTAAGTTTTTTACATGACACTACATTTTTTATTCTATTTATTCAATTACATAGTGTTTATAACATTACTTGTGTACTTTAATACTTTGTACTTTAATTCTTTAATACTTTTTGCTTTAATGTACCTGGAGCTGCTGAAATATCTGACTTTCCCTATGGGATTAATAAAGTTATCTGTCTGTCTGTCTGTCTGTCTGTCTGCCTACCTACCTACCTACCTACCTACCTACGGTCTGTGGATCATTCAGGCACTTATTTGAGAATGTCAGACTGGCAGTTCCTCTTTGTTAGTAGGGCTGCTTTTCATGCTACCCTCCATGAATCCCATTTTCATCTCTTTTGTATGATGGATTTATGAACATTGAACTTAGTTTAAGACTTAGCATTGTCACTGAGCCTTTAGATGAATTTTAGTAAGCTGACCACTCCTGCATAGGAGATAATAGCTCTCACTGTGGAGCCCTAGAGGCTCAGAAACAGCTTTGTAACCCCTGTGGTTACTTCGTCTGATGAAAATGCTCAGGATCTGTGAGATTTAAAGTAAAGGGAAAAAGGTTTCACTATTTTAATCCTGTATGTATTTATAAGCATAAACAAATAAACAGTGGGTCCGAAAGTATTCAGACCCCTTGACTTGGTGGCACGGTGGCTCAGTGGGTAGCACTGTCGCCTCACAGCAAGGGTTCGATCCCCAGGCGGGACGGTCCGGGTCCTTTCTGTGTGGAGTTTGTATGTTCTCCCCGTGTCTGCGTGGGTTTTCTCCGGGAGCTCCGGTTTCCTCCCACAATCCAAAAACATGCGGTCAGGTTAATTGGAGACACTGAATTGCCCTATGTGTGTCTGCCCTGTGATGGACTGGCACCCCGTCCAGGGTGTTACTGTGTGCCTTGTGCCCATTGAAAAGCTGGGATAGGCTCCAGCACCCCAGCCCCCCAGGCCCCCCCCCCCCCCCATTATTGCAGTTTTAACAGCAATCTACATTTAATCACCCACAATGAAAATGTTGAAACATTAATCAAAAATCTTTTAGCTGTCACAAAAATATTCAGACCCTTGGCTGTGGCACTCCAGAATGTGGTCAGGTGCATCCTGTTTGCTTTAATTACTGCAACATCCTGTTGCTACTGAAATGGACCGATCAAAGTTTGCGAAGGCTTAATCTGAGTTGATAAGATCCAACAATTTACACTGCATCGTGAAACCAAAAACCAAGCTGTGGAGTCCAAGGAACTGTTTGTGAAGCTCTACGATCATATTGTGACAAGGGATAGATTAGGACCAGGATATAAAATAAAATCTTAGGCTTTGAGTGCCCCCATGACCACTGTGGCCTCAAAAGGAAAGAAGCTTGTCACAATCTTGAACATTCTTAAGAGCTGGCAGTCTTGGTGCTAGGGTGGCGTGTTAATATGCTAGCACACCACTTGGGAAACTGGTAAAACTGGTCGATTAAATAACATTTTTATTTACAGAGGCTATTAGAAAGCTGGTTGTTACTTAAAGCTATTTTTGAGAATTTGCTGAAAAGGGGGTTAAATACGGAAAGACTTTGCAATGCTACTTGTTTGTTTTAATATATATTTAAATAAATGGATGTAAAACACCCAAACCATTGTCTGAATGCTAAAATGAATCCGTGGTTATGCTATCACAATAACTAAGCATGAAAATGTGGGACATGTCAACCACGTTCAACAACACAGATTTGGATAATTTATACCTGCTTTTGGGAGGCAAAGCTAAGCTAAAAAATAGTAATTTGCTCAGACCTCTGTGCTACATACACTGATGTGGTGTGTTAGTGTGTGTTGTGCTGGTATGAGTGGATCAGACACAGCAGCTCTGTTGGAGTTTTCAAGTACTGTGTCCACTCACTGTCCACTCTATTAGACACTCCTACCTAGTTGATCCACCTTGTAGATGTAAAGTCAGAGACGATCGCTCATCTATTGCTGCTGTTTGAGTCGGTCATCTTCTAGACCTTCATCAGTGGTCACAGGACGCTGCCCACGGGGCGCTGTTGGGTGGATATTTTTGGTTGGTGGACTATTCTCAGTCCAGCAGTGACATTGAGGTGTTTAAAAATTCCAGCAGTGCTGCTGGGTCTGATCCACTCATACCAGCACAACACACACTAACACACCACCACCATGGCAGTGCTGAGAATGATCCACCACCTAAATAATACCTGCTCTGTGGGGGTCCTGACCATTGAAGAACAGCATGAAAGGGGGGTAACAAAGCATGAAGAGAAATAGATGGACTACAGTCAGTAATTGTAGAACTACAAAGTGCTTCTATATGGTAAGTGGAGCTGATAAAATGGACAGTGTGTGTAGAAACAAGGAGGTGGTTTTAATGTTATGGCTGATCAGTTTATTTCTGTACTGTTCTCCCTCATTAACCAATGTGGAGGGAAGGAAGCGCAATTAAGTGGCTGAATTAAGCCAGATTAAAGCCCATGGTGTCAGCTGCTGAACAAAGTCACTTATTTTAAGTTTCTGGAGAACTCAAACTACATCCAAACCGAGTGAACAGGTTCATCCTACAGTTACAGTGGGGTCAAAAAGTATTTAGTCAGCCACTGATTGTGCAGGTTCTCCTACTTAGAAAGATGAGAGAGGTCTGTAATTTTCATCATAGCTACACTTCAACTATGAGAGACAAAATGAGAAAAAAAAATCCAGGAAATCACATTGTAGGATTTTTAAAGAATTTATTTGTAAATTATGGTGGAAAATAAGTATTTGGTCAATAACAAACAAGCAAGATTTCTGGCTCTCACAGACCTGTAACTTCTTCTTTAAGAAGCTCTTCTGTCCTCCACTCGTTACCTGTATTAATGGCACCTGTTTGACCTCGTTATCTGTATAAAAGACACCTGTCCACAGCCTCAAACAGTCAGACTCCAAACTCAACCATGGCCAAGACCAAAGAGCTGTCGAAGGACACCAGGAAGAAAATTGTAGACCTGCACCAGGCTGGGAAGAGTGAATCTACAATAGGCAAGCAGGTTGGTGTGAATAAATCAACTGTGGGAGCAATTGTAAGAAAATGGAAGACATACAAGACCAATAATAAATCTCCCTTGGGGTCAAGATCTCATCCCGTGGGGTCAAAATGATCATGAGAACGGTGAGCAAAAATCCCAGAACTACACGGAGGGACCTGATGAATGACCTGCAGAGAGCTGGGACCAAAGTAACAAAGGCTACCATCAGTAACACACTACGCCGAGAGGGACTCAAATCCTGCAGTGCCAGGCGTGTCCCCCTGCTTAAGCCAGTACATGTCCAGGCCCGTCTGAAGTTTGCCAGAGAGCATATGGATGATCCAGAAGAGGATTGGGAGAATATCATGTGGTCAGATGAAACCAAAATGGAACTTTTTGGTAAAAACTCAACTCGTCGTGTTTGGAGGCTGAGTTGCATCCCAAGAACACCATACCTACTGTGAAGCATAAGGGAAGAATGAACGGGACCATGTATCGTGAGATTTTAAGCCAAAACCTCCTTCCATCAGTGAGAGCATTGAAGATGGAACGTGGCTGGGTCTTCCAGCATGACAATGATCCCAAACACACCGCTCGGGCAACGAAGGAGTGGCTCCGTAAAAAGCATTTCAAGGTCCTGGAGTGGCCTAGCCAGTCTCCAGACCTCAACCCCATAGAAAATTTGTGGAGTCCGTGTTGCCCAGCGACAGCCCCAAAACATCACTGCTCTAGAGGAGATCTGCATGGAGGAATGGGCCAAAATAGCAGCTACAGTGTGTGCAAACCTGGTGAAGACTTACAGGAAACGTTTCACCTCTGTCATTGCCAACAAAGGTTATGTTACAAAGTATTGAGTTGAACTTTTGTTATTGACCAAATACTTATTTTCCACCATAATTTACAAATAAATTCTTTAAAAATCCTACAATGTGATTTCCTGGATTTTTTTTTCTCATTTTGTCTCTCATAGTTGAAGTGTAGCTATGATGAAAATTACAGACCTCTCTCATCTTTCTAAGTAGGAGAACCTGCACAATCAGAGCCTGACTAAATACTTTTTGGCCCCACTGTATGTAAAGCAGCGTTGTTTGTTTATTAGTTACTACTGACAGAAGAACTTCACCTAAAAATAGTTTCCCAAGCTCCGGGTACAAATTCTTGACGTGCTGCCACATGTCATAATCGAAGATGAGTTATTAGAGTTTAAAGAACATGTCCATTTCCATTTATACTAAAAGACAGTTTGTCCGGATGGTCAGACTTTAGTAACCCCAAAAAACACATCCACCATGAAGCAGAAACTGTGGGAACCTGGGAGATTCTGTCTATAGTCAAGCAAGCTTTACAGTGCTATGGGTTTAGAGGCTGATGTGCAGGAAATTCCCAAGATCAGTCCCAAGTAACTGAAATTGACAAAATTGTGAAGATCATTCCTTATTTATGACTGTTGATCATAAAATTGCATGCAGATCTTTGATTCCTCATACCGTATGGATTCTTCATATACCGACATACCGTAACATAGTTAATACAACAGCTGTAGCTTCACTAGGCAGCAAGTCATATAATATTGTTCAACGCTAAAAGCGCTATGGAGCGCCGTGCAGATTAGATACAGCTCACTAGTTAGCCATGTAGCGTTAGCATAACTGTGTTAACAGATGACGGAGATTATAAAAAAATAAACAGAAACAGATGGAGGATGAAGAGAGGAAGACCAAATATGCGCCGGAAGAACCTGCCAAAGAAATGAGGCGTGTGGGCAGTTTGGAACAGATTAAAACACTTTATATTGCCAGGCCTGTCGAGCCACGACTGTTACAGACAACGACATTGCGAATGCTATAATCATATACAAGGACACGATTCCATACAGTCGAGAAAGACGCTTTCAGAACGATAATTAAAACTCTGGATTCCGGGTCTGTCTTATGAGGTGAAAATATTTCATGTTAGTTGCTAAACCAACGTTATAAGTGACCTGGAATCAACGAGATTTAAAGTCGTCCACATTTCTACAACAGACCAGTGGTCAAGTTGTGCAGTGGAGTTTACAAACGTGGTTTTATTTGTTAAAAGGGTAATTGTACAATACTTAAATTTCACACGTACTGATTCCATTATATATTGTGTCATTTTGTGGGCCAAGCAAAGCTTATAGTCCTCAAAACCTTTATTATATAATGGTGACATTAATACTTTTTATATTCTATGTACTTTTGACAGTCGAATCAGCCATAGACAGACAAACATACCATGAAATATCTTGAAACCGTCAGAATCTTAAATAATACCCTGATACTACATGAGTGCAAATGAAAAATCCCCAAATCCCAAGTTGATCCTCCAAATCCCCAAAATCTTGGGAAAAATCCCAAGGAGTGGCAACATTTATGTGGTCGGGATTAAGCTTGTGGCATCATAAATGTTTTGACTGCATGTTTGTTCATAAAAATATATATAAACACCGACTAGGCATAACATTCTGACCACTGACCGGTGAAGTGAATAACACTGATTATCATCATGGCACCTGTTAGTGGGGGGGATATATTAGGCAGCAAGTGAACATTTTATCCTCAGAGTTGATGTTAGAAGCAGGAAAAATGGGCGAGTTTGACGGCTAGACGACTGGGTCAGAGCATCTCCAAAACTGCAGCTCTTGTGGGGTGTTCCTGGTCTGCAGTGGTCAGTATCCATTAAAAGTGGTCCAAGGAAGGAACAGTGGTAAACCGGCGACAGGGTCATGGGCGTGTGGTCCGATACAACAGACGAGCTACTGTAGCTCAGATTGCTGAAGAAGTTAATGCTGGTTCTGATACAAAGGTGTCAGAATACACAGAGCATCACAGTTGCAGGGCTGTTTTGGCACACAACGCAATATTAGGAAGGTGGTCATAATGTTATGCATTATCGGTGTATATTTACTACAGAAACTATAGAAAAAGAACACTTGAAATCATTGAACTCTTAAGACTTATAAAAGTGTACGTAAACTTAAATAATAATAAAGGAACACCAGATAAAATAGAATTAATCTGATTAGTCGGGTTAAATTCTTCTTTATCTGTATAAAGTATGTCAGTAGTGCAGCTCGTCCTCATTCCTCACCGAGCCCTGCCTCGGATACGTGAACCGACCAATCGGAGGCAGAGCTGGACCACTGGGAGCCAATCAGAAACAAGAAGAAGGGCCCCTCAGCAAGGCACTTGTTTTGCCGTTGCTATGGTGACGGTTCCCTCCCCTGAATGAATGAAGTGTTATTGGAACATGGCCAGCAGGTAGTTATATAACAGCGGGAAGGACGAGAGAGGGAAAGTCTGACATCACTGGAACTCGCTCATAACCTCGCTCATAACCTCGCTCATAACCTCGCTCATAAACTCGCTCATAAAGGTTTTATTACAGTTTGTTTGCTAATTAAATCACGATGTGCTCGTTTACCACGCCGAGTTTTAGGTTCTAATTTTGTGAGTCTGTTTGGACTGTGTTTAAAATGTCACGTATGTGCTGGTTACCCAGTCACAATGATTTAGGGCTTACCTAACAGTTTAACACACACACACACACACACCTATTATAAAAAGTCCATTACACAAGTCCATTAAACATTTAGCGTCCTGTAACAGTGCTCATGGTCTGAAAATCCACGTGGAAAAAAGTCCTCATCACATTTTTATGACGCCCCTTAGGGGTCACTAACGAGAAAAAATACATGAAGAGCAAAATCTGTACGCACGGTATAGTAATCCCTACTCTCAGTTTATAATCTGTACCCACGGTTTAGTAATCCCTACTCTCAGTTTATAATCTGTACCCACGGTTTAGTAATCCCTACTCTCAGTTTATAATCTGTACCCACGGTTTAGTAATCCCTACTCTCAGTTTATAATCTGTACCCACGGTTTAGTAATCCCTACTCTCAGTTTATAATCTGTACCCACGGTTTAGTAATCCCTACTCTCAGTTTATAATCTGTACCCACGGTATAGTAATCCCTACTCTCAGTTTATAATCTGTACCCACGGTTTAGTAATCCCTACTCTCAGTTTATAATCTGTACCCACGGTTTAGTAATCCCTACTCTCAGTTTATAATCTGTACCCACGGTATAGTAATCCCTACTCTCAGTTTATAATCTGTACCCACGGTTTAGTAATCCCTACTCTCAGTTTATAATCTGTACCCACGGTATAGTAATCCCTACTCTCAGTTTATAATCTGTACCCACGGTTTAGTAATCCCTACTCTCAGTTTATAATCTGTACCCACGGTTTAGTAATCCCTACTCTCAGTTTATAATCTGTACCCACGGTTTAGTAATCCCTACTCTCAGTTTATAATCTGTACCCACGGTTTAGTAATCCCTACTCTCAGTTTATAATCTGTACCCACGGTTTAGTAATCCCTACTCTCAGTTTATAATCTGTACCCACGGTTTAGTAATCCCTACTCTCAGTTTATAATCTGTACCCACGATTTAGTAATCCCTACTCTCAGTTTATAATCTGTACCCACGGTATAGTAATCCCTACTCTCAGTTTATAAACTGTACCCACGGTTTAGTAATCCCTACTCTCAGTTTATAATCTGTACCCAGGGTTTAGTAATCCGTACTCTCAGTTTATAATCTGTACCCACGGTTTAGTAATCCCTACTCTCAGTTTATAATCTGTACCCAGGGTTTAGTAATCCCTACTCTCAGTTTATAATCTGTACCCACGGTTTAGTAATCCGTACTCTCAGTTTATAATCTGTACCCACGGGTTTAGTAATCCCTACTCTCAGTTTATAATCTGTACCCACGGTTTAGTCATCCCTACTCTCAGTTTATAATCTGTACCCACGGTTTAGTAATCCCTACTCTCAGTTTATAATCTGTACCCACGGTTTAGTAATCCGTACTCTCAGTTTATAATCTGTACCCACGGTTTAGTCATCCGTACTCTCAGTTTATAAACTGTACCCACGGTTTAGTAATCCCTACTCTCAGTTTATAATCTGTACCCACGGTTTAGTAATCCCTACTCTCAGTTTATAATCTGTACCCACGGTTTAGTAATCCGTACTCTCAGTTTATAATCTGTACCCACGGTTTAGTAATCCCTACTCTCAGTTTATAATCTGTACCCACGGTTTAGTAATCCGTACTCTCAGTTTATAATCTGTACCCACGGTTTAGTAATCCCTACTCTCAGTTTATAATCTGTACCCACGGTTTAGTAATCCGTACTCTCAGTTTATAATCTGTACCCACGGTTTAGTAATCCGTACTCTCAGTTTATAATCTGTACCCACGGTTTAGTAATCCGTACTCAGTTTATAATCTGTACCCACGGTTTAGTAATCCGTACTCTCAGTTTATAATCTGTACCCACGGTTTAGTAATCCGTACTCTCAGTTTATAATCTGTACCCACGGTTTAGTAATCCGTACTCTCAGTTTATAATCTGTACCCACGGTTTAGTAATCCCTACTCTCAGTTTATAATCTGTACCCACGGTTTAGTAATCCGTACTCTCAGTTTATAATCTGTACCCACGGTTTAGTAATCCCTACTCTCAGTTTATAATCTGTACCCACGGTTTAGTAATCCGTACTCTCAGTTTATAATCTGTACCCACGGTTTAGTAATCCGTACTCTCAGTTTATAATCTGTACCCACGGTTTAGTAATCCGTACTCAGTTTATAATCTGTACCCACGGTTTAGTAATCCGTACTCTCAGTTTATAATCTGTACCCACGGTTTAGTAATCCCTACTCTCAGTTTATAATCTGTACCCACGGTTTAGTAATCCGTACTCTCAGTTTATAATCTGTACCCACGGTTTAGTAATCCCTACTCTCAGTTTATAATCTGTACCCACGGTTTAGTAATCCGTACTCTCAGTTTATAATCTGTACCCACGGTTTAGTAATCCGTACTCTCAGTTTATAATCTGTACCCACGGTTTAGTAATCCGTACTCAGTTTATAATCTGTACCCACGGTTTAGTAATCCGTACTCTCAGTTTATAATCTGTACCCACGGTTTAGTAATCCGTACTCTCAGTTTATAATCTGTACCCACGGTTTAGTAATCCGTACTCTTAGTTTATAATCTGTACCCACGGTTTAGTAATCCGTACTCTCAGTTTATAATCTGTACCCACGGTTTAGTAATCCCTACTCTCAGTTTATAAACTGTACCCACGGTTTAGTAATCCCTACTCTCAGTTTATAATCTGTACCCACGGTTTAGTAATCCGTACTCTGTTTATAATCTGTACCCACGGTTTAGTAATCCCTACTCTCAGTTTATAAACTACCCACATATTTGTAAACTGTACCCACAGATTTGTGAAACAGTTTACAAAACCGTGGGTACAGTTTATAAATCTGTGGGTACAGTTTTGCTAAGTTGAGGGTACAGTTTATAAATCCGTAGGTACAGTTTACTGTAAAGTAAACTGTAAAGCTTTATATTCTTTGTTCTGCTGATCTACTGTTGTATAACACAGAGAACTTAATGTTTAGATAAGTTGCAGAATAAAAGAACAGCTTGTCCCTGAAGTGAGACATTTTAGACACGATTATCAAATGTGTGTTGGCTTGATCTTCTTTAATATGAATTTGATTTCCAGGAATGAACTTTCTTTGCTGAACAAACGTTCTAACCAGATCTCTCATCATATCATATTGTTTACAGCAGATTAGATTTCAGCATCAGCTTATTTATATCTGCTCAGGCTTAAAGTAAGCCAAAGCTAGAGTCAAAAGTAAATCACTGATAAGTTGTGGCCCTCCTAAATTCACATGAAAATGGATTGCTAGGACGCTTCATAGTGCAGATTAACCAGTAAACGTGAGGCACTTGAACGCTACACGAATGAACAACGTTGAATCGCTAAACACAAACTTTACATTTTGAATTTCACAGCAAATTGCACATTACACGGAAAACGGCTCATTTCACTATCAGTGACGCGATTTTCATGGCTGTGAAATAGTTAGGGCCTTACTGATCAGGAATTAAGAGGTCATGCCACAAAGTTAAGTGACATCTTCACCATCACTGTATGTATATATCTGACCCAGAAATGTTTGACATTTGAAGAAAACACACACACACACATACACATAAACCTTTATTGTCTCAGTTATATTTTTGTGGACAAATAACTGTAACAAAACATTTGAAAAAATAAAACACCAGCCCACAATCGCTGGGATCCAGGGTTTTGGTGATATCATCCAGCTGGGTGTTTACATACAGACGTGATATGGCTATGTCTGGGAAGGGGTGGCCTGGACCTGGCCATGGATTGGTGCCCTGGTTGGGGATCCCAAGTCTGCCGTGACTTACAGTAAGATCCAAAAGTCTGTGACCACCTGTGAAAATGCTTCTGTTTTGTATTCTTGAACTGTTTACGCACTCATGACTTTGACCTGTCTATAAGCTCATCCTATTTGCACTACTGTTTATAATTGCACTGGTCATACCCACAGACTTTAATCTGCATTATGTCACTTTACTGTCTCGGTTGTTAATACCGGGACCTATATTTTTCATATTCTACGACTTCATACTTTATATTTATTTAATGTTTATTGTTGCACCATGGGTCTGAGAGTAACGTAATTTAAATCCACTGTATGTCCTGTGCACGGTGGCTTAGTGGGTAGCACTGTCGCCTCACAGCAAGAAGGTCCTGGGTTCGATCCCCAGGCCGGGCGGTCCGGGTCCTTTCTGTGCGGAGTTTGCATGTTCTCCCACGTGTCTGCGTGAGTTTCCTACAGGAGCTCCGATTTCCTCCCACAGTCCAAAAACATGCAGCCAGGTTAATTGGAGACACTGAATTGCCCTATAGGTGAATGGGTGTGTGTATGTGTGTATGTATGTGTGTCTGCCCTGCGATGGACTGGCATCCTGTCCAGGGTGTTAATGTGTGCCTTGTGCCCATTGAAAAGCTGGGATAGGCTCCAGCACCCCATGCAACCTTAATTGGATAAGCGGATAAGAAAATGAATGAATGTATTTCCTGTACATATTGCAGTATTGACAAAGATTAAACAGTTTAAACAAAATGGTATACATACATTTCAGGAATGTATAGTATTTGGCACTACTGACCAAGTGACCATGTTAATTCTTTAAGTCAGATTTTTTTCCATTGAAGCAGATAATTGGATGACGATCAGAAGGTTGTTTTATTTCATTGACTTGCAGCCATTTTTCACTTATTGTAAATAAAAACAGTTAAATAGTAGGAAACTCTGGAATTCAAGTCCCTTATAAGTGTTATTGAATACATAAATATATTCCAGTTGCTGTATAGAACTGCAGGATTACAGTAGTGTAAGTTACTTGCCCTGAATTTTTAATGAGGCTGTGCTGAACGTGTTGCTAACACTTGTTTTTTTTTTTTTTCTCACAGCTCAAATAGAAGTGATTCCTTGCAAGATCTGTGGAGATAAATCCTCGGGGATTCATTACGGAGTGATCACCTGTGAAGGATGCAAGGTAATGCCAACGTCTTTTATCTGTTATTCAATTATATAAATGGAGAATAGTAAAGTATTCCTCCAGGTCGCTGATGTAGGATGGAGGTCCCTGTTAATTCCTCTCAAAGTTTATTTCTTGTAGTTTAAAAGGAGTTTTTCCTTGCCACTGTTGCCCTCAGCTTGCTTAACGGGGGGTTTGTCTGTCCTGGATGCTGTAAATTTGCTTTGAGACAATGTGAGTTGTGAAAAACGCTATTCGAATAAATGTAAAAGTATATATATATATAAGAAAAAAATAAACAAGCTGGATCTCTATTAGGGTGGCATGGTGGCTCGGTGGGTAGCACCGGTCCTGGATTCACTTCCCAGGTGAAGTGGTCCCAGTCCTTTCTGTGAGGAGTTTGCATGTTCTCATCATGTCTCCTTGGGTTTCCTCCCACAAGTCCAAAGACTGTGGCTATTAAAGTGTACATGTGCGCTCTGTGATGGACTAGTGATCTGTACGGGGTGTTTTTCTGCCTTTCGCCCAACAAATCTGACCCACCGCGATCCTGACCAGGATTAAGCGGTGGTAAAACAGACAGTAAATATTAATAAATGAATGAATGTACTATACTCAACTATGAACGATATGTTTATGCATTTAATAGAATCACTCTTTTCTTTTAACAGCTGTATTTTGTTCTTAGGCGTTCATTATCGACGTGTGTTGACTTTGTTCGGTTTTCGTTCTTGTTGCAGGGATTCTTTCGTCGTAGTCAGCAAAATAACTCCATGTATTCATGCTCGCGGCAGAGGAACTGTCTGATCGACCGTACAAACAGGAACCGGTGCCAGCACTGCCGTCTGCAGAAATGCCTCGCACTCGGCATGAGCCGCGACGGTGAGAGACTTCCTTAATCAAAGATCTCTAGAGCTACATGACACCATTTACATTTACAGCATTTAGCAGACGCCTTTATCCAAAGCGACTTACAGTACTGTGACAGTATACGTTCTGAGCAATTAAGGGTTAAGGGCCTTGCTTAAGGGCCCAACAGCAGCAACCTAGCAGTAGCGGGGCTTGAACCAGCGACTTTCTGACTACTAGTCCTGTATCTTAACTGCTAGGCTTTACCAATTATCATTAGTCATCAAACAAAAATCATCTTTTCTATGCAACTTATGTGTCAATGTCCAAAAAAGTATTTGGACACCTGACCATGAGCTTGTCCGACATCTCATTTCACAAACAAATGGTATTAAGACCTGTGACCTTACAAATCCGTGGGTACAGTTTATAAACCGAGAGGACGCATTACTAAACCGTGGGTACAGATTTCGGATTTTTTCTCGTTGGTAACCCCTAAGGGCTTCTCTACAGACCTAGATGTATGTCTGTGTATGGGAATTTGTGCCCATTGAGTCAAAATATGACAGCATTTGAATGGCTGGTGCTGAGGTCAGGGCTCTGTGCAGGACGCTGGAGTTTCTTTAAACCGAGCTTTTCTTTACGTCTTTATAGAGCTCGCTTTGTGGAACAGGAAAGGCCTTCCCTAAACTGTTGCTGCAAAGACGGAAGCATGTAGTTTCCTTTATATATTGGCAACTGTTGTGGATGAAATACATGAAATAAATGATTAGAAAGGGTGTCCCGATATTTTCGTCCGTGTAGTGTGTTGATTTCTAAAGTTAAAAGAAGAAAACACAAATTCTGCTGCCAAATCTTTAAAAAGTAAATATTTTTCAGATCTTAAGGCTTAATTATTTAAATATTTAATAAATAAAAAGATAAATCTAAAAATGTACAAATGGTGTGATAAGGCTGTAGCAGAGATGGGGAGTCGCACGTAAGTCGCACACACAGCGACTTCAGACTCGACTCGGACTCGTTTCAAATGACTCGGACTCGACTGTGTGACAATTAATTATATATAATGTATTCTGATCGTGTCATTTTCTGCTCTCCAATAATAATAACGCTCCGGCCGTTTTAACCTGCAACATACACAATGGCTAAATGTTCCAGCCAGCTTCCGGCGTAGTGATGAAGCATCGCTCCCTACCTTTGGAATCTCACTTAAAATGGTGGAATACCCTACGTAGTGCACTTCACTGGAACAGCTGGTGTGAATGGAACGCTCCTACAGAATCGGTGCTAATGGTTGAAAGACGCTTTCTGAACCAATCAGAGCTTCTGATTGTAATTGTTAGTAAGAAATGCTGTTATTTGCATTTATTCAGTTTGCGTCACACAGATGACGTGGTAATGAAACGCTCGATCGGCTTTCTAACCACTTCCTGTTTTACTTCACGACCGGGAAAAGTTTGGAGGTTTTTAATTATAAGCACATTTACAAAATAACAGATTCTGTTCCTAATGGGACGCACGCTTATAAATGTAATAGCATCTGGAAGAACAGAAGCTAAGGTAAGCAGCGGTTATGATTGTTTTTGCTGTGTTTGGGATTTTGGCCGCTGTGCCGTAATTTATCGAGCTCTTTTGTTCTGTAATGAAAACAAAACGTATCAGTTGAAGCTTTTAACTGATACCTAGAAAAGTAAAGGCACGAAGTAAAACGGCTAAATACACTCGCTAATCTGTTGTTTTTTATCTGAATTTACAGATTATTTCTTTATTTCTACGCTACATTTCCAATATATGTTTTGTGTAGATTATATTGACTCGTGACTCGGACTCGTATTTTGTGACTTGTGAACATCTGAGTGAAGCCGTAGCCTAATGGAGGACTAGTAATCCAAAGGTTGCTGGTTCAAGCCCCACCACTGCTAGGTTGCTGCTGTTGGGCCCTTGAGCAAGGTCCTTAATTCTCAGTTGATCAGACTGTATACTGTAACTGTAATGTAAGTCGCTTTGGATAAAGGCATCTGCTAAATGCTGTAAATGTAAATGTAAATCTCTGGGCTGTAGTAAAGTACAGTGTTTCCTACACGGTATGAGCGTTACAACCTACTTACTACTACTACTACTAAAAACAAATTCTTCTTTTAATTCTTAGCTGTGAAGTTCGGCCGCATGTCCAAAAAGCAGCGGGACAGCTTGTACGCTGAGGTACAGAAGCACCAGCAGGCTCAGGACCATGTGGTCAGCGTAGCGCCCTCCAGCAGGGGTGAGGAACCCGGAGAGAACAGCCAGGACGGACACACTCGGACCTGCAGCCGCGGCTCCAGCGCGGTCCTCAGCGACCTCGACGATATCGGCGGCCTGCTGTTCGACCTCCCGCTCACCCACGAGGACGAGTACTGCGGCCTGGAGCTGCTAGGGGTCCCGGGGGCCATCGGTGAGGGGAGCGGCACGGAGGGCAACTCGTGCTCACGCGGCGTGACGGGATTAAAACATGAGCATCATTCACACTCACCGCTCGGCGATGTGCTGTCCCTGCCCGAGACAGGTCAGTCCCGCACCTCTGTACTGTAAATACGATGCAGGTTGTGTCTTAAATTCCTAAATGTAGTGGACTTGAAGGTGATAGTAGTAGATTTATCTTTTCTGAAAGTACATGGGTTGTGTTTCAAATGGTTTATTGTAGTGGCTTTGTCTCAGAAGAGCCACACCCTAATTGGTTAACTGGAGGGAAGGCCTCTGACCTCCTAAAACACCATGGGCTGTGTCTCAAATTGCTAAATGTAGTGGACTTGAAGGGATTAGTAGTGGATTTATCTTTTCTGAAAGTACATGGGATTCGTCTCAAATAGTTTAATGTGGCTTTGTCTCAAAAGAGCCACACCCTAGGTGGTTAACTGAGGGGTGGTTAAGGGGCTTCTGACCTCCTAAAAAAACACCAAAGGCTGTGTATCAAACAGCTTTTAAAAGTCTATGAATTGGACTACGGAGGTAGTGGATAAAGTAGGGAAGCAAAAGTGGTGCTGGTTGGCTAGCACTTTAGATCGCTGTGCCTCCCGAGCGCCCCATCCGGGGATTTTTAGCGCCTCACACACATTAAGTATTTCTGTTTGCTTTAATTGCTTTAATTGGACCTACAGGAGGCGTAGATCTGTCGCACCCTAACAATCCATCACTAGTTAATTCAGGTTTTTAATCATAGTAGAGATGAAGTCTGGCCCCATGAGACTACAGAACAATTGAAACACTTGTAAAGGGTTTTTTTATTGTATTTTTAAAAGTGTGTGTGTGTGTGTGTGTGTGTGTGTGTGTGTGTGTGTGTGATTTGTAGAGCGAATGGCTCAGAATGTTCTGAAGTCACATGTGGAGACGAGCCAATACAGTACAGAGGAACTGAAACGCCTCACGTGGAGCGTGTACACACCAGAGGAGACACGGACCTACCAGAACAAAGTACTGACCCCCCCCCAAAAAAATTTTCTCTATTAATTAATACAGTGGTCAGTTGCTTCTGTTGTCGCATGCCATACAGAACAATGTCACGTCATCATTAACCCTTTGGGGCGGCACGGTGGCTAAGTGGGTAGCACTGTCGCCTCACAGCAAGAAGGACCTGGGTTCGATCCCCAGACGGAGTGGTGCGGGTCCTTTCTGTGTGGAGTTTGCATGTTCTCCCAGTGTCCACGTGGGTTTCCTCCGGGAGCTCCGATTTCCTCCAACAGTCCAAAGACGTGCAAGTGAGGTGAACTGGAGACACTAAATTGTCCATGACTGTGTTTGATATTAAACTTGTGAACTGATGAATCTTGTGTGATGAGTAACTACCGTTCCTGTGATGACTGTAACCAAAAGTGTAAAACATGACTTTAAAATCCTAATAAACAAACAAACAAACGTTAACACTTATTTAGCCAATAAAAATGTTAACCCACCCACTAAAATCTCAATAAATTAGTGAAAGGCAGCCTATAAACAGCAACATAAAGGACACACTTCTGTTATTGCTATTTCTATTTTTGTAATTTCTATTATTGATCAGTATGTGGCTGCAGCAACTGTCTGTGAATAAATATGTAAGTTCCCCCCATCGCCCGAAATATTGCAACGACATTTCGGTCCGGGCCAGTGGGGTCGACTCTAAGATACGAAAAGATAGTAAACAAAAAACTAAATTTAATCCATTTAAGAAACAAAGTTATTGAACACCAGTGTGTGTTTGTTTGTTTATTAGGATTTTAAAGTCATGTTTTACACTTTGGTTACAGTCATGACAGGAACGGTAGTTACTCATTACACAAGATTCATCAGTTCACAAGTTTAATATCAAACACAGTCATGGACAATTTAGTGTCTCCAATTCACCTCACTTGCACGTCTTTGGACTGTGGGAAGAAACCAGAGCACCCGGAGGAAACCCACGCGGACACTTGGAGAACATGCAAACTCCACACAGAAAGGACCCGGACCGCCCCACCTGGGGATCGAACCCAGGACCTTCTTGCTGTGAGGCGACAGTGCCGCCCACTTAATGAACTGACTCTTGGTTACTCAATCAATCAGGTCACCAAATTCAGTTTGTAAGCAGTTTAGTTCATTAAAACCCAGCCAGACTTGATTTCAGCAGCTGTCTACTGTAGTTCAACAGAACGAATGAGATTCAAAGAGCTTTACAAGAGCTCCAAAAGTTCTGTGCAGAGATTGAAAAGGTGTTGGATGGACAACCATCTCTTCAGCATTTGATAAGTCAGGCCTTGTTGTTGTAAGAATGGTAAGACGAAGAAAAAGGCACGACAGTCTGTCTAAAGTTTGCTGAATGGAGACAAAAGCTGAGCTTTGAGGCAAAACAGCAAACAGTGTGTGATAAAAAACAGGCACAACATTCAAAATCAAATCCACAACAGGGAGCAAAAAGTCAAGGGGTGTAAATACTTTTTAATCCGCTGGGCATAAACACAAACTAAGAAAGGAAGAAAAAGATCCCACTTGTGTGCTGAAATTTGTGCTACAGCTGAAGTTCCTGATAATTTTTTACTCTGTTTTGGTCGTTGTGCAGCCGATGGAAATGATGTGGCAGCAGTGTGTGGTTCACCTCACCAACGCCATCCAGTACGTGGTGGAATTTGCTAAACGCATCACAGGATTTATGGAGCTTTGTCAGAACGACCAGATCGTCCTTCTCAAAGCAGGTATACACACTTACACACACTTACACACACATGCATACACTGATCAGCCATAACATTAAACAGTATTTAAAAACTCCAGCAGCGCTGCTATGTCTGATCCACTCATACCAGCACAACACACACTAACACACCACCACCATGTCAGTGTCACTGCAGTGCTGAGAATCATCCACAACCTAAATAATACCTGCTCTGTGGGGGTCCTGACCATTGAAGAACAGCATGAAAGGGAGCTAACAAAGCATGCAGAGAAACAGATGGACTACAGTCAGTAATTGTAGAACTAGAAAGTGCTTCTATATGGTAAGTGGAGCTGATAAAATCAGGTATGCAGACCAGAATGATCTGCAGTGGCGAAACCTTATATATTAAAGTAAAACGTGATTATTTTTGCTCTGTTTTTGGTTTAATCCAGTCTTTTTTATTTCTGTAATTGAGTTCATTTACTTGATCTGTGACACAGGCATCAGTGTGTTTAAATAAATGCACATTTAAATGTTTAAACCCAGAACAGTATCAATAGAATTGTTTTTGTGTGTTTTCAGGTTGTCTGAGTGTGTTGTTAATTCGGATGTGTCGAGCCTATAACCCCAGTAACCACACGCTGCTGTTCGACGGCAAGTCTGCGAATGTTCAGCTCTTCAAAGCTCTGGGTATGTCATGTTATGTAAGAATATTTTGTAACAGGGCGTGGCGCGGCTTCACCGGCCCGACCGGTGTGTCGTTCCTTTTAATGACCCTGTAGGGTTTTTACTGGCTATTAAAACCTGTACTCTGTAATTGACCTTAATTGCACTATCAGTAATGAGTTACTGTTAATTGGCCTCGTCGTGCTTGTATTTGATCCGAGTGTAAAATCTGACACCGTCCACATTCTGTACTGTCTGACACGCCTAGAGGATGAAAAACTGCATGCCAAAAGCTGCATGTGGGGTGAAGTAATGATACGTTTCATAACATGTACATGTGGTGTAACAAAGGCGTGGATTCAGGCACAAGTAAATAAACAAACACTGAACTGTAATAGGATCTGTAATAATAATAAACTTTACGATATTGAACACCTTCGTACATGTAATAGTAAAAGTGGTTCACTTTCTCTACTGCTGCAGACCTCCACTGCTGACTGATAGATAGATAGATAGACAGACAGACAGACAGACAAACGGATAGATAGATAGATAGATAGATAGATAGATAGATAGATAGATAGATAGATAGATAGATAGATAGATAGACAGACAGATACAGTGGGGCCGAAAAGTATTTAGTCAGCCACTGATTGTGCAGGTTCTCCTACTGAGAAAGATGAGAGAGGTCTGTAATTTTCATCATAGCTACACTTCAACTATGAGTGACAAAATGAGAAAAAAAATCCAGGAAATCACATTGTAGGATTTTTAAAGAATTTATTTGTAAATTATGGTGGAAAATAAGTATTTGGTCAATAACAAAAGTTCAACTCAATACTTTGTAACATAACCTTTGTTGGCAATGACAGAGGTGAAACGTTTCCTGTAAGTCTTCACCAGGTTTGCACACACTGTAGCTGCTATTTTGGCCCATTCCTCCATGCAGATCTCCTCTAGAGCAGTGATGTTTTGGGGCTGTCGCTGGGCAACACGGACTCCACAAATTTTCTATAAGGTTGAGGTCTGGAGACTGGCTAGGCCACTCCAGGACCTTGAAATGCTTTTTACGGAGCCACTCCTTCGTTGCCCGAGCGGTGTGTTTGGGATCATTGTCATGCTGGAGGACCCAGCCACGTTCCATCTTCAATGCTCTCACTGATGGAAGGAAGTTTTGGCTTAAAATCTCACGATACATGGCCCCGTTCATTCTTCCCTTAACACGGATCAGTCGTCCTGTCCCCTTTGCAGAAAAACAGCCCCAAAGCATGATGTTTCCACCCCCATGCTTCACAGTAGGTATGGTGTTCTTGGGTTCTTCTTCTTCCTCCAAACACGACGAGTTGAGTTTTTACCAAAAAGTTCCATTTTGTTTCATCTGACCACATTATATTCTCCCAATCCTCTTCTGGATCATCCATATGCTCTCTGGCAAACTTCAGACGGGCCTGGACATGTACTGGCTTAAGCAGGGGGACACGCCTGGCACTGCAGGATTTGAGTCCCTCTCGGCGTAGTGTGTTACTGATGGTAGCCTTTGTTACTTTGGTCCCAGCTCTCTGCAGGTCATTCATCAGGTCACTCCGTGTAGTTCTGGGATTTTTGCTCACCGTTCTCATGATCATTTTGACCCCACGGGATGAGATCTTGACCCCAAGGGAGATTATCAATGGTTTTGTATGTCTTCCATTTTCTTACAATTGCTCCCACAGTTGATTTACTCACACCAACCTGCTTGCCTATTGTAGATTCACTCTTCCCAGCCTGGTGCAGGTCTACAATTTTCTTCCTGGTGTCCTTCGACAGCTCTTTGGTCTTGGCCATGGTTGAGTTTGGAGTCTGACTGTTTGAGGCTGTGGACAGGTGTCTTTTATACAGATAACGAGGTCAAACAGGTGCCATTAATACAGGTAACGAGTGGAGGACAGAAGAGCTTCTTAAAGAAGAAGTTACAGGTCTGTGAGAGCCAGAAATCTTGCTTGTTTGTTATTGACCAAATACTTATTTTCCACCATAATTTACAAATAAATTCTTTAAAAATCCTACAATGTGATTTCCTGGATTTTTTTTTTTTCTCATTTTGTCTCTCATAGTTGAAGTGTAGCTATGATGAAAATTACAGACCTCTCTCATCTTTCTAAGTAGGAGAACCTGCACAATCAGTGGCTGACTAAATACTTTTTGGCCCCACTGTAGACAGACAGACAGACAGACAGACAGACAGACAGACAGACAGACAGACAGACAGACAGACAGACAGACAGACAGTTGAATAGACAGAGAAGTAAAAATGAGTAAAAATGTAGATAAATCTGAGCATGACGCCACATTTTACCTTAAGAGTCAAAGTAACAAAAAACTAAAATCTGTCTCTATTTTGAAGTGTTTTCTTTGTCGTTTAGGTTGTGATGATCTGGTGAATGCTGTATATGAACTGGCCAAGTCATTAAGTCGCTTGCAGCTTACAGAAGAGGAAACGGCTCTGTTCAGCGCCACCATCCTGTTCTCTCCGGGTACTGCGTTGTATTTCATTCACTTTCTCATTTAAAGTATTTTGTTTGGGCAAAAAAGCTGTGATCTGGAAGACTGAGGTCACGGACCTTGTACGTACACTGATTTTGGGGTTGCAAACAGCAATACAAAAATAAGAAGAGCGACTGTTGTTTTAGCTAAACAGATCACACAGGTCACTATTTTAATACGGTCTGTTTTTGCAAAGAGATGTAACAGAGAGAAATGAAAAGAAAATAATAATATGGGGGAAGGAAAAAGAAAAGGACATGATTGGCTACGATTGGCTCTGAAAAGGCAGTTGTAGCCTAGTGGTTAAGGTACTGGACTAGTAATCCAAAGGTTGCTGGTTCAAGCCCCACCACTGACAGGTTGCCACTGTTGTGCCCTTGAGTAAGGTCCTTAACCCTCAATTGCTTAGACAGTATACTGTCACAGTACTGTATGTCGCTTTGGATAAAAGCGTCTGCTAAATGTAAAAAATGTAAATGAAAGGGTGGGGTGGGTGGCCAAACAACCTGACTGTGACCCTGTGTGCGAAGCAAGAGCCCTGATTTGAACCCAAATTAATGCATTTAGGATGAATTGGAACAATTGTGTGCTAGGTCTTCAACCGACATTGAGATGGGCTAATGCCTATGGATTTAAAATCGGATGTCCAACAAGCTCAATGGTGTACACATTTATCAATATAGATTTTTAATGATTGCAAAATGGTGAACGTTTCTACAGACACAATGAGACAAAATTGTATGACCAGCATGAATGACTAAATGACTATCATGGTATTATAATGTAGTTGAGAGATCACAACATGATTTGCTGCTGTAGTTGATGTTGGGGGTAGAAACAGGTTTATTAACGTAAAAGTGAAACTCATGAGATTTACGTTTTTTAAGTTTTAAAATATTATATATTTTTTACTCTGCTCACAGATCTGCCGTGGCTTACAGACCGGCTGCAGGTTCAAAAGCTGCAGGAGAAAGTTTACCAGGCGCTGAACCGCTGTCTGAACAGAGGAAGCTCCAACGAGCAGAAACTCAACAAGGTGCAGCTTCGTATTTCATCCTAACATACAGTCTGAGTGGGTCTGAGTGGGTCTGAGTGAGTGGGTTATTAATTAGGTGAGTGTGGGTGAGTTTTTCCTATTGGGTGAGTGGAGCAGTGATGGCTTAGTGAGTAATGCCTGGTTCACACTACACGATTTTTGCCCTGATTTTCACTCGGCGGCTGGTCGGTGCTAGATTTGCCGGCTCAGGAGCAACTCGGCATTTGCTCAGCGATCGAAACTCGGTTCTTAATCGCTATGTGTGAACTATCCAACAACTTGATCCGAGCGGCTCACCGAGCGCTCGGTGACCGGATCGAGATATCTAGCATGTCAGATGAGTGTTTCCTGACTGGCAATGAGTGCTGTGTCAAACAGCCAATGAGAACGCAAGATACAGCGTGAGAAGAAACGCAGGGGAGGAGTGTAAAAGGCTGTACAGGGGCGTAATATAGTTTATATCATAATACACAGGTGTTACACACAAGTTTTACAGTATTTCTGACCTTATCGTTCTCTACAAAACACCCACGCTGCATTGCAAAAATATTTATTAACCTCCAACTCACTACAGAACAATCCAAGCCAAATCCACTAAGATTCATTTATTTTTTCTCTTTGTTTTTACGTGCACAAACTTTGATCGCTCGCTACTTGTGCATTTTAGGACGTGGTATCATTAAACCTTTCGTCACATCTTGCGTTTGTTTTCGCAACAAAACGATATTTGGGAGAGCAGAGAAGCTCGCCTGCGATTCCAGTTGGTGATAGACGGTGTAGTGTGTGACCCCCTATCGCCGATCAGTCAGTGATTGTAGTGTGAAATATACACCGACTGAAAGACTCCCGAGTGCAAAAGATTCAGTCGTGTAGTGTGAACTGTACAGCGACCCGGCAAATCAGAAAGTCGTGTAGTGTGAACTTGGCATAAGGTACCGAACTAGTAATCAGAAGGTTGCCGGTTCACACCCCACCATTGTGAAGTTGCCACCGTAGGCCTCTGAGCAAAGCCCTTGACCCTCAATTGCTCAAACTGTATTTAGTCATAATTGTAAGCCACTTTGTGATTGGAGAGAGTGATTCAGGGTGAATGAGTAAGTGATCGGGTGGGTAAATGAATTAAGTGGGTGAGTGAGTGTGCTATTTGTTAAGTTTGTGATTGGATGAGTGAGTGTGGGTGAGTTTGTTATTGGGTGAGTTAAGGTGAGTGAGTGAGTGGGTATATGATTTGGGTGGGCAAGTAAGTGATTGAGTGCTTTTGGTGAGGGTAATAAAGTGACTTTTGTTAATCAAAAGGTAAACTGAAAAATACTTAAGAGCTACAAAGCCTTGACAAGCCACTCCAGGATGAGGAAACTTGCTTCCTAAAATCCAAATCCAGTTTCACAGCTGACTAATCACCGTAGTGTATTTTTTTCTCACAACATCATGCAAATTTTAAGGTGGAATGAAACAGTTCAGGGTTTTTGTGAAACAATAAGAAGACCTAGTGACCCGCCCTGCTCCCTACTACCTACCTGATCAGCTGCCTCAGTAGAGAGGATCTAATAACACATGGAGCTCATAATCAGATTATATAGACGCTCTACTTACACAGAGATTATGTCGATTACGTCACCACAGTTTTAGCTTACTAAGCTAACACAGTTAGCCTCAGGCCGTTTAAATTAATAGACTGAGGCGGCACAACCCGCTAGCACGCCAGCTAACGTCTCCCTCCGTGTACCAAAAACGGTTAAACTGTCCCTGACGAGTCCGAATTTACAAATAAACCACACTTGTGCACCTTTATACAGATTAAACATCAATGAGAATTTATTTACATTTGACAAGAACTCAGTTGGTTGCTCCGCATTCAATTAGTCAGATCATCACTCAGAATTAAGGCGTCACAGTAGGAGCATTTCAAGGAATCTAGGAATTTAGACACGCCCTCTTCTCACACAGAGAAGAACACAGTTTTCACATGGACCCAAAATCGCATCCAGAGCAAAACGGTTTTGCCGTGTATCAGTTAAATGCTACGCATGTCTATAAAATGACAATGTGGAACATTGCTGGTGTTTTTGGTGCAAACAAAGTTACAGCTCTGCAACATGCCTTGAATTTAGGCAACAGAAAATAAAAACAGGCAGTGGTAGCTCCTTGGTTAGGGTGCTAAAACAGACCAAGCTTCAGAGGTGAAATCTCTTCTGACGGCTCAAAACAGGAAAGTAAAACCTTCTTCCATTGTTTCTTCTGTCTCATCATGTTTTAGATGCTGGCTAAGCTGCCGGTGATCAAGTCCATCTGCATCCTGCACATCGACAAGCTGGAATTCTTCCGTGTTCTTCACCCTGAAACGGCGTACAGCTTTCCTCCACTCTACAGAGAGGTGTTCGTGAGCGACGGCACCTTCCCCGACTCCGGCGGGAGCTAAACGACAGGCTGGACCCGGGCTGGTGCTCAGGAGAGGACGACTGGATGTAAGACTGAACTAGAGAGAGGAAGACGTAGGGATGAAACGAGGAAGAGGAAGATAACATGCCAGCAGCTCACTGACAATCTGCACTGGACACTTTAGGACTCAGAATCCCACAATTCCTTTCTACAAGCACATTTCTTTTTGGGTTCTAGCGGTGTGGTACCGGCTGTACAGGGGCAGGTTTGTAGGGTCGTTCTAGTTGCTTGGAAGAATATACTGATACTGTGATTCCTGAGAAGAAAATACAGAGGGTTCAAAAGTATTTGCACCCTTTCTGATTGCTACTGTTATTGCATATTTGTCACATTGAACCATGGCAGATCATTAAACTTAAGTTGGTTTAAGATGCCCAGGTGGCGCAACAGTAAATAACACTAACCCATGACCACTAGGACACAAGGTTCGAATCCCCAGTGGTGCCATCGGCCAGTCTGGTGTCTGTAGACATGCAGACGTGATTGGCTGTGTCTGAGGGGGGGTGTTTGAGGCGCCACAATGGATTGGCGTCCTATCCTGGGTGTGTTACTGCATTGTATCCAGTGATTTCAAGGAAATCAGACCCACTGTGACCCTGACCAGGATAAAGCGGTGGGAAATTTGGTTATCGCGTGTTTATTCTTTTTGAAGTAAAAGAAGAAGCTTTATGAATGGACACTAGTGGACGGGTGGTGCAGCCTCAGGGACGAGACAGAATGATGCTTCATTTCTAACCATCAGTGATTTTATATTGACTAAGGGACCATTATAGTGACATAGTTTAGCATTTATCATGTTAATCAATGCCCTCAAGTCATCTCACCTTACCCTAAATCCCCACACCCCTCTTCCCTGATCTTTAGTGGGACGCTTCTCCATCGCAGAGCTGCGAGGAAGACTATTATTATTCATTAAAAATAACTTTTTATTACGGCTCTTCTCAATCAGGAGTGGAGGTTAGCATTGGTACAGGGGATGTGTAATGCAATCAGGGTAATTTGACACGACTAGATTACTAGATAGTTAAAAATTATTGCTCCATAAAAATAAATCATATGTAAATAAAAGGTGTAAGAATGTAGATTTTATAAATATTTAATTGTATCTTTTGTACACCGACCAGGCATAGCATTATGACCACAGACAGGTGAAGTGAATAACACTGATTATCTCTGAAGATATATTAGGCAGCAAGTGAACATTTTATCCTCAAAGTTGATGTTAGAAGCAGGAAAAATGGACGAACGTGAGGATCTGAGCGAGTTTGACGAGGGCCAAATTGTGATGGCTAGACGACTGGGTCAGAGCATCTCCAAACCTGCAGCTCTTGTGGGGTCTGCAGTGGTCAGTATCTATCAAAAGTGCTCCAAGGAAGGAACAGTGGTAAACCGGCGACAGGGTCATGGGCGGCATGTGGGGAGTGAAGGCTGGCCCGTACTGTAGCTCAAACTGCTGAAGAAGTTCATGCTGGTTCTGATAGAAAGGTGTCAGAATACACAGTGCAGCACTGTTTGTTGTGTATGGGGCAGCAAAAGGGGGACCAACACAATATTAATATCGGTGTATATATCATACAGATAAAAAAGATGGAACGTTTGTTCCTAGTACCATACCTCAGCAGTTAAGGTACTCGACTAGTAGTCAGAAGTTCAAGCTGCCATTGTTGGGCTCCTGAGCAAGACTCTCAACCCTCAATTACTCGAGTTGTATTTAATGATAATTGTAAGTCGCTGTGGATAAAATGCTGTAAATGTAAAGTAAATGCATCTTTGTTACTCCAGAAGTTACAGTGAGGTATAAAAAGTTTCCACAGTATCTGTTTTAAATGCATTTCCATTCATTTTCCCTCCCAATCTAGTTGTATCTAATCTACCTGTACATGCACTCCTGACCAAGTAGTCGACCACTTCCTTTCACCTGCACCAGGTATCTAGCACAAAGAGTCACCAGCCGATCTCCATCATCCCCCGTCTCTGTGCAGTTCCATCCATCAGCCAGCAGAGGTCTAAACTGCAGCAGTTAGGACCGTGGTGGGCAAACTACGGCCCGCGTTAGTCTACGTTAGTTTATTAGTTAGTCTGTTTAATCCAGCCCGCTGAGTATTTACAAAATTTTCCTATAACCCCATTAATATCACCTTTTTCCTGCACTACCCTGCGTTTCAATTGATTCCACTAGATGGCGCACGCCAAACACTACCGACCTTTGCTAAAGCCGAGTCTATCTGGTCTACACACAGATATTCATTCGTCACATCTGCCATCGCACTGAGCTTTGGTACCCCTCTGGAGTCGCCTATCGCGCCAGCGTGATCTAACCACTCGGCTGGTTCAAAACGTCACACATAAACCATGAACTTATGTCGAAAGTGCTGCTTTAAACGCTGAAGTGGTTTTGTTTAGTGAGTGATACACCAAGTAGAAACACCAAGCAGAAACAATGATAAAACAATAAAAAATACATAAAAATCACATTCACACATGTGTAAACGTGCAGATAATGGGGTGAGTCTGGCATTTCATTTATATTCAAAAATTCATCCTTTAATCATGAAAATAAAGGTTCGAATGTCACCAAAATTCTATACACTGGCAAAAAAGGGTGACCAACAACACTGTTCCCATTGAAACTGAAAAAGAGAGATAGATAGATAGATAGATAGATAGATAGATAGATAGATAGATAGATAGATAGATAGACAGACAGACAGACAGACAGACAGACAGACAGACAGACAGACAGACACAGATAGATAGATAGATACTTTATTGATCCCGAAGGAAATTAGAGTCCCAGTAGCATTGTACATCAAATCAAATACACACTATGAAGAAAAAAATTACAACAATATAAATTCGAAAAAGTACAAACACTTTTGACAGATTGAGTGTAACCTGAGTTACTGCATAGCTACAGAGCAGCTATTAATGATGAGGATTGAGTGTAAATAAACAGAGTAACCAATGGAATGGAATCAAAAAGTGCAGGAGGGTGTAGTTCCAAGTATATAGTATATGGTACAGATTAAATATACAGTAGATTAAATATAGCCATAACTTCATGTACATTAGCGTACATGTGCATGTGTATGAATATACTTAGGTACACATATACAGTATATACGCTCAGTCCTTAGTGATCACCCGTTGTCCACGAATGCTGGAGTTATAGAGCCTAATGGCTCTGGGGACGAATGACCTTTTTAATCTGTCTGTGGAGCAGCTCAGTGACAGCAGTCCGTCACTGAACATACTCCTCTGTTTTATAATAACAGTGTGCAGGGGTGGTTCACATTGTCCATGATGGAGTGAAGTTTGCTTAGTGGCAATCTTTACTTCTTAGATTTCACACGAGTTTCACATGTAATTTATATTAGTTCCAAAGCCCCTCACCCCCGCACCCACTCAAATTTTAAAACCCAGTGAGCCGAGAAGTTTGCCCACCCCTGAGTTAGGAGAATCCTCTCCGCCACCCCCACCCTCTGGCACTTGGACGAGCCAGTCGTTGTCCGTACAGTCAGCTCTGGTGTGCTAGTTTTACCACTCCGAGACTTGAGCTGCACTATTTGTTAACATGGCCCAAAGGGCAGACATGGCGTTAAAAACTAAACACTAAACTAAACTAAACTGCACTATATGTTTATATTTTTAAATGCCCCTTAAAATGTCCTTTATTTATGAGAAGAAAAACATAAAACAAACCAGAAAAGGTCCAGTCATGTCACTATGTATGAATTGGTTGAGAAACTGTTTTCCCTCAGTCTGCAGTGATTTTTCTTTTACTTATAACCCTTTGACGTCCTAGTTTATACGACCACATTGATTCATGGGAGTCATTTTGCGTAATACAGACAGTGAAATTACAGGTCTGGCTTTCTTGGCCCTTTTAAGGTAAAAATAACGTCATTTTAAAGGCTCTGGCATTAGAAATGACACTATTAATGGGTTGCTGAGGCTGGGCGGCACGGTGGCTGAGTGGGTAGCACTGTCGCCTAACATCAAGAAGATCCTGGGTTCGATCCCCAGGTGGTCCGGGTCCTTTCTGTGCGGAGTTTGCATGTTCTCTCCGTGTCTGCGTGGGTTTCCTCCCACAGTCCACAAACATGCAGCCAGGCTAATTGGAGACACTGAATTGTCCCATAGGTACCCAGCAGCTAGATGCACAAACCAGTGCATTGTAGTGCCGGTCCCAAGCCCGGATAAATAGGGAGGGTCGTGTCAGGAAGGGCATCCGGCGTAAAAACTGTGCCAAATCAATAACGTGGATCACGATCCGCCGGCGACCCCTAACGGGAAGAAGCCGAGGAAATAGAATGAGTTGCCGAGGCTACTATAAGCGTTTTAATGGCACTTCAGCCGGAGACAGTCTTTATTAGGATTAAAACCAGGTAAACAGCACTTACAGATATAATATAGATAGAAACAGCACTAGATATAATATTTCCAGACCAGGGACAATATCATCACTGATGTCATTATATCAGCCAGACAGACAAAACATAGAGACTAAAAATCTATCTTTTCTCCACAACATTAAAACAATCTAACTTAAAGAGTGTTCCATTACCTGATGAAGGGGTATTTTTATTTGTATGAATTATTATGTCTTTTCAGTTCTTATATCCACTATACTGAAAGGTACGAAGCTCTCAGGCGTCTTTGGCTGTGTCCCATTTCACATCATTTTCTACCTAATACATGACAATTACTACACCAACACGTGTCGTTATTATTTAAACTATCATTACGCTGAAGATAGATAGAGATGCACTTCATACTTCAATGGCTTGTCTGATGGATGTCATGAATGTCCGTGCGAATGCAATCTTACTGGTTTTGTATGCAAGAGCATTTAGACTCGGTTATTCAGGGAGATGAGCCGAAACCTGTGACCCACCAAACCCGACGTTCTCAAACCTCCATCACTGTGTTAATAGCTGCAATTATAAATGTCACCCTCAGGTTTTATGTTTCAGTACTTTTTTTACAAGACTCCAGATCTTCTTCTGTAGAATTACAATAGGAGCTTTAAATTCTGTTTAAATGTGTTTAAATGATTAAGTCTAAAGTTACACTTGTACAGCATGCATGTCGTAGCAGGTTTGGAACTGGAACACACGACTGGAACAATCTTTTACCAATTTCTACAAAAAACTGGGTTGGAAATGTACAGTACATACAGCAACCCAATACTGTTAAATAAGTACAATTACTACAGTTTGTAGCTTCTCTGTGCCCATATCTATAGGAATAGTTTGGTTGCATTTCTTACGCAGAGGAAAACCCAAACTGTCAAGATGCTGGGAGCAAATTTCTCTAGGTGTTGATATGTCATTCAAACACACCTACAAAACAGGTGTGGCATAAAGTCAAAACTTATAAAACACAGGTAACACTGTTTACAGTCAAGCCAGCTTTACAACAACATGGGCTTAAAGGCTGCTGCACAATCTGTGTGATCAGCAGCCAATATTAGTCAGACTATAGGTGCTGATTTTAGTCTAGTTTTTTTGTGCAGCTATAAATGACTAAACCCATATTTATGACTTTAAACCCATGGCAATGTAAAGCTTACTTGGCTGGGGACAGTTTCACCCATTTTTCAGCAGCTTATTATTTATGGCAGACCTGTTTTATTTACATAGATGTACGTTTAAATCATTCAGGTACAGAGAAATTCCCCAAAATGCCATGACATATATGTTTAATACAAGTGTACGTAAACTTTTGACTTAAACTGTACAGAATATGTATTTTAATTGTTTTGTTTCGTGATCTTTATTTTAAATTGCTGTCTGTTTCACCTGTTCTGTCTCCTCGTCTGTAAGAATTGTAATTCTGTAATATTTTTTAAACGGCAGAGTTTCATTTGTTAGTTTCATTTGTTTCTCTTTCTAAGTTGATTGTTAGAATTTAAGATTTTAAGAGTTGTAATTTATTACCTGAGTATGAATGTTAAAAGAGATTAAAATGTACATTAGGGATACAATATGTGAAGGAAAAGTAAAATAAAGTTTTTTTTAATAAAGTATGATGTGTGTTTTTATTACAGTTGCAAACATTATAAAAACAATCATAGCATCTTAAATGCAGTGCTTAAGTATTTTCTCTCCCAATGTTATCGGAAATGGGGTTAGTACAGTGACGAATCACACCATTTAATCTAACCATGTTATTTTCAATGTGCGTTACCCTACCAGCTGCACTACCATCCATATACTGCACTACGTCTCCAACATATTTTATACATTTTTAATATTTCAATAAATTAGCAGTCTAGTATTAACTACGTGGCTGGCACGGTGGCTCTGTGGGTAGAACTGTCATCTCACAGCAAGAAGGTCCTGGGTTCAATCCCAAGGCGGGGGGCGGTCCAGGTCCTTTCTGTGCAGAGTTCGCATGTTCTCCCAGTGTCTGTGTGGGTTTCCTCCGGGAGCTCCGGTTTCCTCCCACAAAACAGTCCAAAAACATGTGTGTATGTGTGCCCCGTCCAGGGTGTTACTGTGTGGTTTGTGCCCATTGAAAAGCTGGGATAGGCTCCAGCACCCTCCACCTAATTGGATAAGCGGTGTTGTGCCACCTAGAAACAAAAAAAAATACACCATAATCAGGGTGCCAATAGAATGCAGGACAGCACTAATTTAAAGCAGGCAGGTGAGGGGAATCAGAATACAGAGAGATAACACATGCAAAGTACAGGGAAAACACAACAAACTCACTCTCACCGTTACCTGAGGCGAGATTTGAACCCAGAACCCCACTATATGCTAATCGTGTTTATTCAATTGCAAACTTGTGGAACTCTTATTGGGTTAGTTGTCACTAGAAGGGATTTTGCTGCCATCATCCGGTCAAAAGATGAACTGCAACCACTTCAGCACCGGGCAATGAGGGCGTTTAGATTGGACAATCCTGGAGACCAAAGGCGTTCCAGCTGTGTTCCAGGTAAAACTTTATTCAGACCAGCGATAAAAATACAGCTAATATCAACCATGCATGCAATTATTTATTCATTTCTTTATTTTTATCAGCCGTTTCATTGTTGTTAGGTCTGCACCAATCAAAACACTGGGCGAAGCGTTGCTTGTTTATTAGGATTTTAACGTCATGTTTCACACTCTTCGGCTACATTCATGACAGGAACGGTAGTTACTCATCACACAAGGCTCATCAGTTCACAAGTTTAATGTCAAACACAGTACCGGACAATTTAGTGTCTCTAATTCACCTCACTTGCATGTCTTTGGACTGTGGGAGAAAACCGGAGCTCCTGGAGGAAACCCACACAGACACGGGGAGAACATGCAAACTCCACACAGAAAGGACCCAGACCCAGGACCTTCTTGCTGTGAGGCGACAGTGCTACCCACTTAGCCACCTTCTTCCATGAGAACACTTTTTGGAACGATGTGCTGGTCTGACAAAACAGAAATAGAAACCTTCTGTGATGAGGTACTGGAAGTGGCCAGTGATAGCTCAGTGGTTAAGGTACTGGACTAGTAAACAGAAGGTTGCCGGTTCAAGACCCGCCACCACCAAGTTGCCACTGTTGGGTCCCTGAGCAAGGCCCTTAACCCTCAGTTGCTCATTGTGTGTAAGTCGCTTTGGATAAAAGCATCTGCTAAATGCTGTAAATGTAAATGTAGCTTGGTATGTTTGAAGGAAAAAGATGATTCCAAGAGCACCAGACCCACAGTACTAGAGTGAGGAAATGTTTACTGTGGAAGCTCTTCTCTTCTGTAAGTCGCTCTGGATAAGAGTGTCTGCTAAATGCCGAAAATGTAAATATAAAAATACTTAGCGTAACAATATAAGAAAAATGTACATAAAGTTTTCACTGCACAGAATCCTGTGGTATGGTATGTTCTTAAATCCATGATCCCACGTATTGGGCTGATTTGGGACCAGAGGTACTGAAGCGGGCTGTGTGGGTGGGATGAGAAACAATGCACTATTGATTGGCTAAACAGAATCACGACTGGAGTGAGACAATACAATCAATATTTAAACTTAAGCAGGGTTCCAGAAATTAAACACCACAACAACCTCAGAGGTGCAAACCGAGAATGGTCCGGGTGTTGCTATAGATGTCGTTTACAGATACTGTTGCTTAACAGCTCTCAGTGTCTGGTGGAGAATGTACGTTTACAGGTTCCATGGTGCAATTGGAAACAGACATTTAGGGGTTTAGTAAAGGTCCCCTCATTTTACCCCCTATCAATTCCTCTTGCTCAAAGTCTTCTAAGCATGTGCTTCAATAGAGAGGAAAAGACTGAGGGTAATTGAGTGTGTTCACTAGAGGTTGAATACAGGTTCTCCCTTCGCTCTACATTTACATTTACATTTTCAGCATTTAGCGGACGCTTTTATCCAAAGCGGCTTACACAATGATCTGAACACGATTAGCAGTTGAGGGTTAAGGGCCTTGCTCAGGGACCCAACAGTGGCAACTTGGTGGTGGCGGGGCTTGAACCAGCAACCTTCTGTTTACTAGTCCAGTACCTTAACCACTGAGCTATCACTGCTCTACTGTATATAGGCCTGGCGCCTGGGTGGTCGCAGTGGTCTAGTACTTATACACAGGATTCAAAACATACATAGCGGTGCTATCTGCCAGCCGAACGTCTACACAGACACGACTGGCTATGTCTGATGAAGGAGGATGACCGAAGGCCTGCAATGGATTGGTGCCCTGTCCAGGCTATTCCTGCTTTGCTCTTAGTGTGACCCTGACCATAAAAGAGCTATTAAAGAAAATGCAAATATGAAATTACTGTTGGCTTAAATAGAGGTAAAGTGAAATGGAACAGAATGAGAATGAGTGTGTGTGTGTGTGTGCCCTGTGATGGACTGGCGACCTGTTTCCTATCCTAACTTTCGCCCGATGAATCAAGGATAAAGCGGTGGTAAAACAGCAAATGGGGCACCACAAGTGGCTTAGTGGGTAGCACTGTCGCCTCACAGCAAGAAGGGAACCACTGGGTTTGATCCCCAGGTGGGGCGGTCTGGGTCCTTTTTGTGTGGAGTTTGCACGTTCTCCCCGTGTCGGCATGGGTTTCTTCCAGGAGCTCCTGTTTCCTCCAACAGTCCAGAGACATGCAGGTGAGGTGAATTGGAGACACTAAATTGACCATGACTGCGGCTCGTTCCTTAGGGTGATCGGGCGACGCACCACCAAAGGGCGAAAGGGAGGAAATTTTTCTATCACAGCTGTGACTGTCCTGGAGTCTGTCTTGCCTCGGAATATCGTCCAATCAGCGTCAAGTTGTGTTCCGTTCAGTCTAACTGAAAATTGCCCGGATTGCTCTCATAGACTCTCATATTAAGTCTCTTTTTGTCGAACTGCAGGCACTGCAATACATTCTGAATGGTTTCCGGGAGGGCTCGCACTTACATGCTTGTGTCACACGTAACCTGGTGTCGTAATCTCGCCACCATGATTACCATCACCTCAGTTCGGAGCAACTTCATCGTGTAATCAGGATAAATTAGGAACTAAAGAATTAGGGCCACCCAGACCTAATTTAAACATCAAGTATCTACAAAGGGGGGAAAATCATATAAGTTACACGTAAATTACAAGTAAGTAATGTCATTTTTAAATTGTGAATTGTGATTGCACTTATTGTATCTCCCCAATTGTTTAATTGTACTTTTTTATTCATTGCACATCAGCCCTGATGCCTCGATCTTTATTCTGGATCTGCTGCACCTAAAATAAAACGCTGATGAAGACTGAATTCAATTGTTAGTGTGAAAGCTTTACTTCATTTTATGATTAATGGTAAAGCTGCTCTCTCTCTCTCCATGTTCAAAAGTTATTTGTGAGGGCAAACTGACAGATGACTGAAGATGTTAATTATTTAAGCTGTAATTTACCCATTGAACGGGTCACCTTGGCCATCATCGCAACAATTGCCCCCCCTGAGAGATTTGTCAGGAGCCGCCACTGTTACATTTACATTTTCGGCATTTAGCAGACGCCTTTATTGAAAGCGACTTACATTATACAGTCTGAGCAATTAAGGGTTCAAGGGCCCAACAGCAGCAACCTGGCAGTGGTGGGGCTTGAACCTGCATCCTTTGGATTACTAGTCCTGTGCCTTAACCACTAGGCCACAGCTTAGCTTTATTTATATAAATAATAAAAAATAAATAAATAAATAAATAAATAAATAAATAAATAAATAAATAAATAAATAAATAAATAAATAAATAAATAAATAAATAAATAAATAAATAAATAAATAAATAAAAACAGCAAATGAATGATGAGGGCCAGTGATAGCTCAGTGGTGAAGGTACTGAACTAGTAAACAGAAGGTTGCCGGTTCAAGCCCCGCCACCACCAAGTTGCCACTGTTGGGTCCCTGAGCAAGGCCCTTAACCTCTTAATTGCTCATCGTGTTCAGCTCACTGTGTAAATCGTTTTGGATTAAAGCGTCTGCTGAAAATGTACAATGTAAATGAAAGAACGGCTGAATTGGAACGCTGCTGTGTTCTGGCCTGCAGGTGGCGGTGTTCTCCACTTTTAGCACTACAGGTTACGTGGCTTCAGCGCGCATGCGCAAGCAACAGCAACAGCAACTACAGAGTAGAAACCGCTAGATCTTCAGGCGCCGCTGGACTTAAATGTGCTTATAAAGTGTGGATACAATTATTAAACCCGGGATTAAAGAGCGTTTTGGGATTATTTTGACTGTTTTCGGATACGCGGTTGTGGATAAACGTATAAAGACAGCGTTTGTGAGGCCAGTGTTGAACGGTGGTTAATGGTTAATGTGTAGCGTTAGTGCGTTAGACTGAGTTTGAATGTTTTTAAATCGTAACGGTTCTTTTTTTTTTAAATTGTAACGGTTCTTTTTTTAAATTGTAACGGTTTTTTTCCAACGTTCGCCTCATTACCGCAGAGAATCGCCGCTATATTGCACTAAAATGTCTGTTGCGGGACTGAAGAAGCAATTCTACAAAGCCAGTCAGGTTTGTTCCAACTTTTCTTCTCCTCTTCAGTGCCAGATGCTTTAATAAAGACTCGCTGTTGCTGCTAAATCGAGCTGAAGTTGATCCATCTGCCAAAATATTTGAATTACTTACTTAATATAGTGTTATTGCATTGTAATCTAATATAGCAGGGTGGCGCAGTGTGTGAAAGGACTTTGGTTTGATTCCCACAGTCCTCTCTGTGTGTTCTTCCTGTCTTCTCGTGGGCTTCCCACTGGGTGCTCCGGTTTTCTCTCACAAGTCCAAAATCAATACAGTCAGACCAATTAGAGGTACTAGGTACTACCCTAAGTGTGAGAGTCTGGAATGTTTGCTGTTTTTTGCCCAATGAATCTGCCCCACTGCGACCCTGACCATGACAAAGAGTTGATAAAACAGTGATGATCAGCCATAACATTAAAACCACCTCCTTGTCCAGTTTATCAGCTCTACTTATCATATAGAAGCACTTCGTAGTTCTACGATTACTGACTGTAGTCAATATATTTCTCTACATACCTTCAATGGTCAGGACCCCCACAGAGCAGGTATTATTTAGGTGGTGGATGATTCTCAGCACTGCAGTGACACTGACATGGTGGTGGTGTGTTAGTGTGTGTTGTGCTGGTATGAGTGGATCAGACAAACCAGCGCTTCTGGAGTTTTTAAACACCGCGTCCACTCACTGTCCACTCTATTAGACACTCCTACCTAGTCGGTCCACCTTGTAGATGTAAAGTCAGAGACGATCGCTCATCTATTGCTGCTGTTTGAGTCGGTCATCTTCTAGACCTTCATCAGTGGTCACAGGACGCTGCCCACGGGGCGCTGTTGGCTGGATGTTTTTGGTTGGTGGACTATTCTCAGTCCAGCAGTGACAGTGAGGTGTTTAAAAACTTCAGCGGCACAACACACACTAACACACCAGCACCATGTCAGTGTCACTGCAGTGCTGAGAATGATCCACCACCTAAATAATACCTGCTCTGTGGTGGTCCTGTGGGGGTCCTGACCATTGAAGAACAGCATGAAAGGGGGCTAACAAAGCATGTAGAGAAACAGATAGACTACAGTCAGTAATTGTAGAACTACAAAGTGCTTCTATATGGTAAGTGGAGCTGATAAAATGGACAGTGAGTGTAGAAACAAGGAGGTGGTGTTAATGTTATGACTGATCGGTGTAGATTTTCAGTCCTGTAGTCAAGATGCAGAAAAATTTGGTTAAAGCTAAATTCTTCTCACTGTTGCATTTGATGTCGAAATGTCTGGACTGCAAAATGATTTAAACATTGTGGTCAAATTAGGAAATCATTCAACTACAGTTTGAGAAATCCAGAGCTGTGCTGGATTGTTTACTGGCATTTTTATGATACTCTGGTTTTATAGGGGAATCATGAAAGCAGAACAGGAAAGCTGTAAATATGCAATAACTAGGTTATATTAGCTATTTAACTTTGCGTCATCCTAATTATTGGTAGCCACGGTTGTTTCTTTAGATAGAATGTTGTTGTGGAGCTGCAAATATCTGCATTCATTAGATTAGAATTAGGTTGTTACTGGTGTTACTGGTATCCCTTTCTATAGTCTAACACAACACACACACTTCTGGGTTTGTACAAGTTGCAAATGTGTTATTAATCAAACGTTCAAAGTTGTAGTCTTCCATACGAGTCCAAAGATAAACAGTGCAGCAATGTACGTAACTGCTGCTGCTGTTTTCCTACAGGCGGCCATTTCAACAAAATATTACAGCTGCAAATTCAGGAATTTGTGCCAGAAATGTGTCAGAGTTAAATATTTTGTGCTGTGATTCCTGCCAAATATGCAAGCGACTAAAAGTACTTATCTAATTTAGCTGGCAAATGAAATGTGTGCACAGAGAACTTCCAGCTAACAAATGGAACCATCACTGACAGGTTGAGATACTAAGGTTTTGATGCGAGTCTGGTTGGTAATAGTGAGACGAGAATAATGGAATGCATGCATGTTAATACTGAAGGTCTTTGCTACACAGCCGTTGTGTGTTTATCACAATATGTTGTTTATAAAGGACTAAATGGGAATACTTTATGATTAGTGGATGTCCCAGAAATGGCTGGTGTTCTAGTGTGTGTGTTTACTATAACGCTGGGGTTTAGAGTGAGCCAGTCTGGATAATATGTTCCAGAAGATGTTGGTACACATGCTGGTAGAGGTGATTTAGCTGCAGATTTGATGATTGTATTTGAAACGTAATTCATTCTAATTTCTTTATCGTCCAGCTGAAGTCGAGTTTGTAATATGTTAGAATACGCACCTCCTTGTTTCTACACTCACTGTCCATTTTATCAGCTCCACTTACCATATAGAAGCACTTTGTAGTTCTACAATTACTGACTGTAGTCCATCTGTTTCTCTGCATACTGTTTAACCTGCTTTCACCCTGTTCTTCAATGGTCAGGACCACCACAGAGCAGGTATTATTTAGGTGGTGGATCATTCTCAGCACTGCAGTGACACTGACATGGTGGTGGTGTGTTAGTGTGTGTTGTGCTGGTACGAGTGGATCAGACACAGCAGCGCTGCTGGAGTTTTTAAACACCGTGTCCACTCACTGTCCACTCTATTAGACACTCCTACCTAGTCGGTCCACCTTGTAGATGTAAAGTCAGAGACGATCGCTCATCTATTGCTGCTGTTTGAGTCGGTCATCTTCTAGACCTTCATCAGTGCTCACAGGACGCTGTCGGCTGGATGTTTTTGGTTGGTGGACTATTCTTAGTCCGGCAGTGATAGTGAGGTGTTTAAAAACTCCAGCAGCGCCGCTGTGTCTGATCCACTCATACCTGCACAACACACACTAAGTGCTGAGAATCATCCACCACCTAAATAATACCTGCTCTGTGGTGGTCCTGTGGGGGTCCTGACCATTGAAGAACAGCATGAAAGGGAGCTAACAAAGCATGCAGAGAAACAGATGGACTACAGTCAGTAATTGTAGAACTACAAAGTGCTTCTATATGGTAAGTGGAGCTGATAAAATGGACAGTGAGTGTAGTAATGTTATGGCTGATCGGTGTATATCAATATTTATATGTTAATTTAAGTTTAAATAACAAAATAGTTTTGTACTTTGTAACATGTAATAGGACAGAAATATTATTTATACAGATAGGAGAGTTTGAAAGGTTAATGTTAGACTATGTGTATTAAATTTAATTAGCATTAATTAGCTCGATTCTTTTTGCCATCTTGTACAGCAGCATATAAAAGCTTTGTAGCTGTAAATGTGTACAAATGTTGTTTTTCTCTTTACAAGCGCAATGACTAACTGGGTTGGTACTGTGTTTCTGTGTTCTAACATCGGTTTTATGGGTAGACCAGTTAGGAAAGTATGTGCCACGTTTGCTATGACAGGCCTGGAAAACAGATCTAGGTCAGTGGATGTAAATATCAGGAGCTGAGCAGTAACGATACTCGCCGGCGCTGCAGTCAGGAATGTGCTGTAAGACCTAAAACATGCTGAGTCCACCTAACCACAGTTTCCTCCATGTGGCACCTTTTAAATGCCCCCATGTTTCTGCCCCTCAGCCAGTCTGGTTTAGGTTTGTTCTGTTTTGCTAGGCCTCAGGCTTCTGGGTGAGGTTGAGGTTTGGTTGAAATAAAAACCTCTCGCCGCCCACTGCTGTACTTTCATGGAAAACAGTCGCTTTATGGAACATTTTTCCCGGTCAGCTGAATACTTTCTGTTTACAATTAAGCTAAAGTGATTTCAACATGTTGGGGATACGAGGCAACCTGTTGTGTCAGACTCATTGGGTGTGTTCGAAAACCTAATGAGCTGCCTTGCTGTCTTACTGCCTACACAGGCAGCTGCCTCAGTAGAGAGGATTCTAATAAGTCAATGACTTATAAGGCAGGTTATCCGAACACGCTACTCAGACAGCTATTCCATCGGGTTTCGCATTTAGCATCTTGTCATTCAAACCAATGGGATGGAGTGGCACAGCGTGCTAGCATGTCAGCTAACATCTCTTCTCCCCATCTCCCTTTACGTACCGAAAACGGTTACATTCGCTGACGAGCCCGAACTTGCAAATAAAAACACTTATGCAAGTTTATACAAGTTAAAAATCAATAATATTTTATTTTTTTTATAATTTACTAAAAGCTGGTTTGTTCACTGTGTAAAGCTTTGATGGTACCACAGCAGCACCGGCGCCGTGCTGCACGTCTGTATCGTTTCATTACGCTTCTTAATCGTGGAGATCTTGGAATAGCGTATTTCTTAGTGAGTTCAGTTAGACCGCCGCGCACTTTGCTGCTTCTCATGTGAATGCGCCGGAGCGCCGTAACACTCACCACTGTGTTTACATGGTTTAGAATGTGCAGTAAGTGTTGAGTGAATGTGGAGGTTAGAATCGGGGCTCATTCTGTCGTTACTGTTCGTCAGACTTAATGAGACGTGGCTACATCTAACTATTTGATCTCTGCTGTAAGTTGAAGCACGTTGCTGTGTGTACAGAACAGCATGAACACGAGCTGCACTCTGTTTAATATGGAGCACCTGAGAATGGGATCATATGGACATAAACCCTGTTTACATTTAGTTCTGTGTTAGATTATTATATCGTACAGTTCGTTGTTAAAGTAAAAGAAGCTTAAATGAGATTCTGAATGACATTTTTGGAGGAAAATTAATTGTTAAGATTAATTGACTAATCCATAAAATAGTCTATAGATTAATCGATAGAAAAATCGTCGTTATTGGCAGCACTAATGGACAACAAGTAAAATTAGTCAAAGTAAAAAAAACAAACATTTTACTGTAGGAGTGTGGTGGTAACAGTCAGCCATGTTGGTGGTGGTGTGGAGGTGCTTTACTGCATGACCCCTCATTTCCTTTTTGCTGATATTAGTGGGAAACAGGGCTGTTTTCCTACTTCCTGTCAGGAACGCACACGGATCCCCCATGAGAGAGAAACCAGTGTCCAGATTGTCCGGGACAAAATGGAGACCCGTTCGTACTGGCTTCAGGCCGAAGTGGAACTGTGTGTTGGGCAGCACCGAACAGCTTTGTGTGCTCTCAGCTCAGCTGTCAGACTGATTGGACTGCAGTGGTGCTGCATGCAGCTCTTGGCAGCGATTCATTATAATCAATAAAACCCTGGCGGAGGCAAACGCGGGCAACAACAGGCCTGTCCCGGCCTCGTTCTCCTCCAGCGAGCTGCTCGGGGTTTCGCTCTCATCAGCGCTTAATAAAAACACTCCACAGTTATTCTACTGAATCACAACCACAAAATTTTCTGAGTGCAGACCAGTAAACGTTTAACACGGGACATTTCTAGGTCACTTTTAAATAAATGTTTCTTAAATGAAGCCCTAATCTAAATACTTACTTATTTTAGTTTTTTTTTTTAATCGAGAGGGTTCACATCTTTGAGGACATCAAAACAAGTCAAAAGTTTGCTTTGCTCTTTACATGTAAAGCCCTCCATGGTCTGTCCCTGGCCTACCTTATGCCAAGTTCACACTACACGACTTTCTGATTTGCCGGGTCGCTGTACAGTTCACACTACACGACTGATCGGCGATAGGGGGTCACACACTACACCGTCTATCACCAACTGGAATCACAGGCGAGCTTCTCTGCTCTCCCAAATATCGTTTTGTTACGAAAACAAACGCGAGATGTGACGAAAGGTTTAATGATACCACGTCCTAAAATGCACAAGTAGCGAGCGATCAAAGTTTGTGCACGTAAAAACAAAGAGAAAAAATAAATGAATCCTAGTGGATTTGGCTTGGATTGTTCTGTAGTGAGTTGGAGGTTAATAAATATTTTTGCAATGCAGCGTGGGTGTTTTGTAGAGAACGATAAGGTCAGAAATACTGTAAAACTTGTGTGTAACACCTGTGTATTATGATATAAACTATATTACGCCCCTGTACAGCCTTTTACACTCCTCCCCTGCGTTTCTTCTCACGCCGTATCTTGCGTTCTCATTGGCTGTTCGACACAGCACTCATTGCCAGTCGGGAAACACTCATCTGACATGCTAGATATCTCGATCCGGTCACCGAGCGCTCGGCGAGCCGCTCAGATCGAGTTGTTGAGCAGTTCACACATAGCGATTAAGAGCTGAGTTTTGATCGCCTACCAATCGCCGAGCGAAAATCAGGACAAAAATCGTGTTGCGTGAACTAGGCATTACAGCCCTGGGCCATTCCGCCGAATTGGTGCCATTTCCGTCCCCAGGACATTATATTTATAACTTTAATTGAGTAAAGTATCCTGCACACTGATCTAATTGCAAATTTAGGATATAATTTAAAATGTTCATAAAAACTCCCTATAACTCTGAATAAATATAGTATTTGTTCATGTCCCCACTCTCTAACACGACACTTTACAATAAAATATAATATAACGAGTAAAATCTGTCAGAAATCCTTTTTTCCAGCAGTGTTTGGTGACTCTAGATCCCGTTTATGTTTTAATATTTATTTTTCATAATAAATGTAAAAATCCATGTTTTAGTCACTTAGTCCTGTTACCCTCACATATTCACATATTCATCCTCCTGATAAATGTAGAAATTTTCTCTTCACATAAGTCACATTTTGAACAGAAATGTACATAATCTGTATCTACTGAAGGTCACGGGAAGAGCATTAGTAGGTTCTCCCTTTTTCTTCTGTATGTTTGATAATATTGTAACTCGGACTGAGAAGATTCATCTCCACATTCATTCCTGTTGCCTACATTTATTCTTAGTTCTTATTTGTTTATTTCAAAAATGTTAAAAAAAAAAAAAAATCACTACTGTGCCCAGTGTTCTTATGCTTTAGCATGTTCTCCATGCTGCTATATTTCATGTATGTACTAATTCTAGGTTAAAAACTTAGTCCTGTTACTTTCAGTTCAGTTATGCCCGGTTCACACTACACGATTTTTGCCCTGATTTTCGCTCGCTGACTGGTCGGCAATACGGTGTGAGGGGAAACGCAGGGGAGGAGTGTAAAAAGGTGGGACGGGGCGTAATGTAGTTTATATCAGAATACATCAGCACACACACGTTTTACAGTATTTCTAACTGTATCGTTCTCTACATAACACCCACGCTGCATTGCAAACAATATTTATTAACCTCTAACTCACTACAGAACAGACGCCCCCTGCTGGTCGTGTAGCCAAATCCACTCAGATTCATTTATTTTTCCTCTTTGATTTTACGCTGCACATCAGCGCACAAACTTTGATCTCTCATTTACATTTACATTTACATTTTCAGCATTTAGCAGACGCTTTTATCCAAAGCGACTTACACAGTGAGCGGAACACAATGAGCAATTGAGGGTTAAGGGCCTTGCTCAGGGACCCAACAGTGGCAACTTGGAGGTGGCGGGGTTTGAACCGGCAACCTTCTGCTTACTTGTCCAGTACCTTAACCACTGAGCTATCACTGGCTACCACTGGCTCTCGCTACTTGTTGACGTGTATTTCTGGACGTGGTATCATTAAACCCCTCGTCACTTCTCACGTTTGTTTTCGTGACAGAACGTAGTTTGGGAGACCAGAGAAGCTCGCCTGAGATTCCAGTTGGTGATAGATGGTGTAGTGTGTCACCCCCTATCGCCGATCAGTCGTGTAGTGTGAAAGCCCAACCGACTTAAAAGACTCCCGATTACAAGAGATCCGTCGTGTAGTGTAAACTGTACAGAGACCTGACCACTTGGAAAGTCATGTAGTGTGAACTTGGCATAACTCATACACAGCTCATCTTCCACTTAGAAACCTTGTTAAAGTGAAACAAAGGTGCCTGCGACTGACCCAAACACATTCTGAGTAGTTAAGTGTGTGATACTGGATTCAGTGTTGAACAAAGATAAAAAAAGAAGTGTAATTTTATCGCCTCTCACTAGACTCTCCTCAGTGGGTGGCAGATCGTTCAGTGCTGTTGGTCCTAAGCTTTGGAACTCTCTGCCTCAATCTCTGTGTGATTGCGCTAGTGTTTCTTCTGTTAAGTCTCTCCTGAAGACTTAGTTCTTTTCAGTCAGTATTTCTGTGTTTCCTCTCCTGAAAAGTGACCTTGAGATTGTGAAAGGCGCTACATAAATAAAACCTGCTATTATTATTACACATGTAACGTTGTGTGTGCTATGACTTCAGAATTCTGTTTACGTAATTTCTACAGCTTTCTGTTTATCTGAATGAATGAATGAATGAATGAAACACAACTTCTTGAAGCTCTGTCCAGATCTTAGAGAGTAGTTTAGAGCAACTGTAAGTCCCAAGCTAATCTATACTAACAGTTGTCTGTAAGTATAATGTACACGTGGAACAGTGGTCTCCTCGTTAGAGTTGAATAAAAGACCCAAACTGAGAGCGCATTTGGTTGGTCTGATGTAATTTAAGAACCAAGAAGCAAGTCTGTCATGAAGTAAGAGCTGCTGGTACATGATCATGTGTCCAAAGTCGATCAAGCTTTACGTTGCTATGAGCTTGGTGGCTGCAGTGCAAGAAAGAATCACCCACATTAGTTTCAGTCTCAAATCTTTGAGCTTTAACCTTTTTTGGTTATTTTGGCCAGACTGGCTAGTTGGCGTAGTGTACTTGGAGTTGAAAGGTGAAGCATTTAAACCCAACAACTCTGCACCTACTGGGACTGTTTAGAGAAAGTGGATTTGGAGGTCTTGGATTATGAATGCAGGACATTGTTCTAAACTTTTGTAAACACATTTTTTTTTCCTACAGCAGTATTTTTCTGACTCTTGGTACCAAGAGATTTGGGTTTTTGTTGCACTCTGTCTTCTGATCACACGCTAACAGCTCAGCAAACGCAGATCGCAGGGTGTAGAACAACATTATAATCAATAACTTGCCATAAGCCAGACAGGCTCAGTTGGCTGTGCCCGAGTGATGGGAAGGTCGAACAGCTTTGAGTGTTTAACTGTGCAGTTGGGGCGGCACGGTGGCCGAGTGGGCAGCGCTGTCGTCTCACAGCAAGACGGTCCTGGGTTCGATCCCCAAGGCGGGGCGGTCCGGGTCCTTTCTGTGTGGAGTTTGCATGTTCTCCCCGTGTCTGCGTGGGTTTCCTCCGGAAGCTCCGGTTTCCTCCCACAGTCCAAAGACGTGCAAGTGAGGTGAACTGGAGATACAAAATTGTCCATGACCGTGTTTGATATGAACCTTGTGTAATGAGTAACTACCGTTCCTGTCATGAATGTAACCAAAGTGTAAAACATGACGTTAAAATCATAATAAACAAACAGCAAACGGTGCAGTTGCGCCCTCTGCTGTGTGGTCGATGCATCTGCACTAGTGTTGGCGTATTTGTACCAGCTGGCGACTGGGTACGGCGTGTCAGCTGGGCTGTATGATAGTCCCAGTCCTTGCAGCAGTGGGATTAGGTTAGTGTGGGTATAAACTGTTGTACAGTATATCAAAATCTGCCCCTAATACCGCTATTAAGTCTTTAATATGATTCCAGTTCACTTAAGCAGATGCACCGACACCCCTGCATCAGTTACATGGACAGGACTGTGCAAACTGAAAGTTAAAACCTATAATGATTCATGCTGCAGTTTCATCTGGTGATGTTAGGGGATCTGAATCTGTTCTAATTTGGAAAAGCCCCGTGCGAGGAGACCTTTCACAGTGACCCCAGTCTGGCACCGGTGTGTGTACGGCGCTGTGGTTTAGAGTTGCAGCTTTTATTTGAGTCGGCACCTTCAGAAGCGTCACTTCTTCATATTAAATATTAATCCTGCCTCTCATACGCCACCTGACAACCAGCGTCCAGATCCCAGAAGCAGAAAAAAAAGTCTCTCTAGACGGACACACGCAGGTCAACTGAAGATTTATCTTCTCTGACCTTTAACCCGTGTTGATAAGTGGTAGAAGAAAAGGATTGACCACAGGTTGACTGATTTGCAAAGACTTTTTAATTATGTGGATACATGAGGGTTTACACACACACACACACACACACACACACACACCTGTGCGTCTGAACTGCAAAATAGAGCAGCTCAAATAACACATGAATAATATATTAATGTAGATCTTAATGTAGGTCATATTTATTCAAGTCAGCTCACAGCAAGAAGGTCTTGGGTTTGATTCCCAGGTGGAGCGATCAGGGTCCTTTCTGTGTGAAGTTTTCTATGTGGGTTTCCTCCCGGTGCCATACGCATCAAAAGTGTGTGGACACCCTTCCTTAAAATGAATTTTAGGTGTTTTGCCACACCTACAACTAACAGCTGTGTAACGTGAATGATAAAAAAAAATAACTTATACGCTTTGACCCGTGTGCACAAATCAGAGACGCGCTGCCTTTCATGTTGTGTTTCTTGCGGTCACTTAGTTAAGAGGAGTTCTGCGTTTCTAGCAGAGATGGGGACTCACAGCGACTTCAGACTCGACTCGGACTCGTTTCAAATGACTCTGGCTCGGCTCATGACTCGTAAACAACAAGAGTCTCTAGCGTCAGCATGTGTTAACGTCAGTTACGGTTGACAATGAACCCGTTATGGCCGCCTTAACCCACAACACACGCAACGTGTAAATGTTCCAGCCAGCTTCCGGTGTAGTGATGAAGCGTCGCTCCCTACTCCCTACACAGTCTGAAGTTCACTTCATTTGAACATTCTTGTTACCTTTGGATCAGAATCTCACTTAAAATGGTGGAATACCCTACGTAGTGCACGTCACAGGAACGACCGGGGTGAATGGAACGCTCCTACAGAATCGGCGCTGATGGTTGAAAGACGCTTTCTGAACCAATCAGAGCTTCTGATTGTAATTGTTAGTAAGAAATGCTGTTATTTGCATTTATTCAGTTTGCGTCACACAGATGACGTGGTAATGAAACGCTCGATCGGCTTTCTAACGACTTCCTGTTTTACTTCATGACCGGGAAAAGTTTGGATTTATTTATATTCACAAAATAACGGATTCTGTTCCTAATGGGACGCACGCTTATAAATGTAATTGCATCTGGAAGAACAGAAGCTCAGGTAAGCAGCGGTTATGATGTTTTTGCTGTGTTTGGGATTTTGGCCGCTGTGCCGTGATTTATCGAGCGCTTTTGTTCTATAATGAAAACAAAACGTATCAGTTGAAGCTTTTAACTGGAACCTTCTTGTTACAGAAATTACATTCATTTACACAATGAGGAGGAAAGTGAAGACACGAAGTAACATTTCCAATATATGTTTTGTGTTTATTATATTGACTCGTGACTTGACTCGGACTCTAGCATAAAGACTCGTGACTTGACTCGGACTCGTATTTTGTGACTTGTGAACCTCTCTGGTTTCTAGCATGAAAAGTTCTTAATATAAATCAGTTTCTCTTCAGTCTGTTGTAAATAAACGGCACTTTTTAGTGACCGTTTACAGAATAGAGTGAATAATCATCAACAGCTAAATCTTTCCTGCTGGACCCTTTCTTACAGTCCCTCAATATTTTTGAGCAATGACTAGGGCTGTCGCGGTGAAAGAATTTCCCCTTGCGATATTCAGCCTGTCTTAATATCGCGGTATGCGATAATATCGCCTTTTTTTTTTCTTTTTTTAAATGACTTAATTTATCTGGATTTTAGAGCTATATAAACAAGCTTTATTGTTAGGCTATGATTCGGTATATTATTGCTTTATAATGACAAAGATGAGACAGCTTTAAGACCAATCAAATGTGTGTTTATTGTTAAATCTAGCCTAGGCTAGATATACACTGTGAAACGAAAAAAAAGTGTTTAGGCTAAATATTTTAAATGCACATCTAATCAAAATATGGTAAAAAAAATAGAATAAAGAATAAAGTCTGTAAGAGTTTAAACCTGCGTTATCATGCGCGCTAGAAGAACCAACATGTTCACCTGATGTGGTTTAGAGAGGATCTGAGTGGGGTAGTGATGTTCCCGGCGTTACCGATGTTACACTAATTCACACGTGTACTGATCCTGCATGCGACTTTACAGATCAAAGCAAATCTAGCCTGGTTGTCGCGTCACTATTAACCATCTATTTAGTAGGTATAATTAACATAACAATATAATATATAAAATAATACTACATTTTAAGTTATTATTCGTTTCAATACATTTTTATTCAACGAAAAAATACATTTAAATCATTTCAGCAAGCCAGCAAGAGAATATTTGCAGGCTGCAATGCCATATTAACCCTCATTAAGTGTTTTAGTTCGCCAAGGCTTTTTTAAGGTTTGAATATAGTCTAAATTACAAGTATTTTATTGAGTGTGAACTCAATTTGATCATTAATAAACTTGCCTGTAATTTCTGTTGCCATTAACCGTTTCCATCCAAACATTTCGCAAGTGTAATGCGCATTTATGAAATATCGGCAGAAAAAAAAGCGGAAAATGTTGCGTTTCCATCAACTACAGTTATGTGAAAAAACCTTTACATGACGTGAGAGACGTCGGGCAGAACGAGCAATGGCCCGTCTAATGTGGGCGACGTTCACCTCGCATCTGGGAACGTAAAACGCACTAAACAATTTTGGGAGCACATCGTGCAGAACCATTTTTCAAACGAGCTTTGGATCAAGAATTTCAGAATGTCAAAATCAGCCTTTGATGAGCTATGATCGGGTCATCTGTAGAGCCAAAAGTTTACAGTCACCGGCCACCCGTGCCAACTGAAAAGAGGATTGCTATTGCCTTATACAAGTAGTAGTGGGCGAGACGTTCGGCGTGAGCGTAACAACAGTTCACCATAGTGTATACGCTGTATGCCAAGCAATAACATCAAAACCAATTAAACATTACGTCGTATTACCAAATGCGCAGGAGGCAGAAGAAATAGCGCAGCGTAATTACGCAGCGCATCATATACCACAGGTGTACGCTGCACTGGATGGTACACACATTCCAATCCTCCCTCCAGCAGTCGGGTACAGGGGCTATGTACATAGAAGGGATGGCCATTGATTGTTTTGCAGGCACTTGTGGATGACCAGTTGTTGATTCGTGATGTATGTGTTGGCTTTCTCAGCAGCGCACATAACGCAGCAGTTATTAAAACATCACACCTTTTCAGGTACACTACACATGTTGACAGTGATTCAGTTTTAATATATATATATATATACAGTGTATCACAAAAGTGAGTACACCCCTCACATTTCTGCAGATATTTAAGTATATCTTTTCATGGGACAACACTGACAAAATGACACTTTAACACAATGAAAAGTAGTCTGTGTGCAGCTTATATAACAGTGTAAATTTATTCTTCCCTCAAAATAACTCAATATACAGCCATTAATGTCTAAACCACCGGCAACAAAAGTGAGTACACCCCTTAGTGAAAGTTCCTGAAGTGTCAATATTTTGTGTGGCCACCATTATTTCCCAGAACTGCCTTAACTCTCCTGGGCATGTAGTTTACCAGAGCTTCACAGGTTGCCACTGGAATGCTTTTCCACTCCTCCATGATGACATCACGGAGCTGGCGGATATTCGAGACTTTGCGCTCCTCCACCTTCCGCTTGAGGATGCCCCAAAGATGTTCTATTGGGTTTAGGTCTGGAGACATGCTTGGCCAGTCCATCACCTTTACCTTCAGCCTCTTCAATAAAGCAGTGGTCGTCTTAGAGGTGTGTTTGGGGTCATTATCATGCTGGAACACTGCCCTGCAACCCAGTTTCCGGAGGTAGGGGATCATGCTCTGCTTCAGTATTTCACAGTACATATTGGAGTTCATGTGTCCCTCAATGAAATGTAACTCCCCAACACCTGCTGCACTCATGCAGCCCCAGAACATGGCATTCCCACCACCATGCTTGACTGTAGGCATGACACACTTATCTTTGTACTCCTCACCTGATTGCCACCACACATGCTTGAGACCATCTGAACCAAACAAATTAATCTTGGTCTCATCAGACCATAGGACATGGTTCCAGTAATCCATGTCCTTTGTTGACATGTCTTCAGCAAACTGTTTGCGGGCTTTCTTGTGTAGAGACTTCAGAAGAGGCTTCCTTCTGGGGTGACAGCCATGCAGACCAATTTGATGTAGTGTGCGGCGTATGGTCTGAGCACTGACAGGCTGACCCCCCACCTTTTCAATCTCTGCAGCAATGCTGACAGCACTCCTGCGCCTGTCTTTCAAAGACAGCAGTTGGATGTGACGCTGAGCACGTGCACTCAGCTTCTTTGGACGACCAACGTGAGGTCTGTTCTGAGTGGACCCTGCTCTTTTAAAACGCTGGATGATCTTGGCCACTGTGCTGCAGCTCAGTTTCAGGGTGTTGGCAATCTTCTTGTAGCCTTGGCCATCTTCATGTAGCGCAACAATTCGTCTTTTAAGATCCTCAGAGAGTTCTTTGCCATGAGGTGCCATGTTGGAACTTTCAGTGACCAGTATGAGAGAGTGTGAGAGCTGTACTACTAAATTGAACACACCTGCTCCCTATGCACACCTGAGACCTAGTAACACTAACAAATCACATGACATTTTGGAGGGAAAATGACAAGCAGTGCTCAATTTGGACATTTAGGGGTGTAGTCTCTTAGGGGTGTACTCACTTTTGTTGCCGGTGGTTTAGACATTAATGGCTGTATATTGAGTTATTTTGAGGGAAGAATAAATTTACACTGTTATATAAGCTGCACACAGACTACTTTTCATTGTGTCAGAGTGTCATTTTGTCAGTGTTGTCCCATGAAAAGATATACTTAAATATCTGCAGAAATGTGAGGGGTGTACTCACTTTTGTGATACACTGTATATGCGTGTGTGTGTGACTTAGAGCTTGAAACGTCATCGTTTATTCGCTTTTTTCGCATTTCGGCGATGCGAAATTTTTAGCTTTTCCATCCAGGTGTTTTAATGCGCAGTTTTCAAAATTCGCAAAAAGTTGGTGGATGGAAAACCGTCTAGTGTTTCCATCTTAAAACACAAAGCCTGTCACTCAGCAGCAACGCATGTGAACAGTTTGCAGGAAAATGACGCACTTAGCTCTTTTTCATTATGAATTTATTTAACATTTATTATGCCCGATTGTAAAAACAAGATGGACCCTGCAAAAAAACCAAAAAAAAAAAAAACCCGTGAATATCTCGGTTGCTTGGCATGCCCTGCGGTTGGCTGGTCTATACCGCGATATTTCAAAATTGCGGTTAGCGCGACAGCCCTAGCAATGACACACATGAGCAAGTGTTTTATTGGAAATTTCTGGCTGTAATTTCATTTGATTTTTATGCAACAGCCTTCCAAAGTAAAAAATAAAATGCAATTTTAATGAGCATGATTGTTTCTGCCAGAAAAGTCGTTCCACCACATGTGGCTTGTTGCTTTATAGAAAAATAGTATTTAACTTCCTCAATCAATGTAGGAAGTATCAGTTATAAATTATATAAGATAAGATATAATTTTATTATCCCACAGGGGGTAATTTGTATGAGCTATTATAAATGTACCAGGGGGTTACAGGGTTGGCAGGGGTGCTAATCTTGGTTTCTCTTTTTATCTTTCGCTCTTTATTTAATTCCTTTTTTAATTTATTTAACGCTTTATAATAAAATATTTATTTTGAACTACAAAAGGAAACAAGCTACGGAAAAACCATTAATACCAGTGTCTGATGTAGTGATATTTCTGTTCTATAACAAAAAAGTAGTAGAAGAGTGTTTAACTGGGCTGACTGCTGCTCTAATCTTATTATCTATAACCGTATTGTTTACTCTCATCTTAAAATAATGATCATTATTTGTACTACAAGATAAATAACATGGATCTTAATCATCTAAACGTTTAGGTGAAACAAGCTACAAAATTAACAGCAGTGCGTCAACTACACCAACACTAACATAAATCGCCGCTCAGGTGGCACAGTGGTAAAATTCACTAGCACACCAGAGCTGGGCTTTCAAATACATCGTAGCGAATCTCAGCTCTGTCATCCGGCTGGGCTGGACGGCTATATGATCAACGTTTGGCTGTTGTTCATCCTGGGAGGGAGCCGGATAGGGACCTCGTTACTGATGCAATCTTTATTGTACAATCTTAAGTCTGTCAGTGGACGGACTGCACACATTCGTTGTTCATTTGATGCTGTTTCATGTTGCTGCTATATTATTCTTATTCTATGTCTATATACAGTGTATCACAAAAGTGAGTACACCCCTCACATTTCAGCAAATATTTCATTATATCTTTTCATGGGACAACACTATAGACATGAAACTTGGATATAACTTAGAGTAGTCAGTGTACAACTTGTATAGCAGTGTAGATTTACTGTCTTCTGAAAATAACTCAACACACAGCCATTAATGTCTAAATAGCTGGCAACATAAGTGAGTACACCCCACAGTGAACATGTCCAAATTGTGCCCAAATGTGTCGTTGTCCCTCCCTGGTGTCATGTGTCAAGGTCCCAGGTGTAAATGGGGAGCAGGGCTGTTAAATTTGGTGTTTTGGGTACAATTCTCTCATACTGGCCACTGGATATTCAACATGGCACCTCATGGCAAAGAACTCTCTGAGGATGTGAGAAATAGAATTGTTGCTCTCCACAAAGATGGCCTGGGCTATAAGAAGATTGCTAACACCCTGAAACTGAGCTACAGCATGGTGGCCAAGGTCATACAGCGGTTTTCCAGGACAGGTTCCACTCGGAACAGGCTTCGCCAGGGTCGACCAAAGAAGTTGAGTCCACGTGTTCGGCGTCATATCCAGAGGTTGGCTTTAAAAAATAGACACATGAGTGCTGCCAGCATTGCTGCAGAGGTTGAAGACGTGGGAGGTCAGCCTGTCAGTGCTCAGACCATACGCCGCACACTGCATCAACTCGGTCTGCATGGTCGTCATCCCAGAAGGAAGCTGACGCACAAGAAAGCCAGCAAACAGTTTGCTGAAAACAAGCAGTCCAAGAACATGGATTACTGGAATGCCCTGTGGTCTGACGAGACCAAGATAAACTTGTTTGGCTCAGATGGTGTCCAGCATGTGTGGCGACGCCCTGGTGAGAAGTACCAAGACAACTGTATCTTGCCTACAGTCAAGCATGGTGGTGGTAGCATCATGGTCTTGGGCTGCATGAGTGTTGCTGGCACTGGGGAGCTGCAGTTCATTGAGGGAAACATGAATTTCAACATGTACTGTGACATTCTGAAACAGAGCATGATCCCCTCCCTTCAAAAACTGGGCCTCATGGCAGTTTTCCAACAGGATAACGACCCCAAACACAACCTCCAAGATGACAACTGCCTTGCTGAGGAAGCTGAAGGTAAAGGTGATGGACTAAACCCAATTGAGCACCTGTGGCGCATCCACAAGTGGAAGGTGGAGGAGTTCAAGGTGTCTAACATCCACCTGCTCCGTGATGTCATCATGGAGGAGTGGAAGAGGATTCCAGTAGCAACCTGTGCAGCTCTGGTGAACTCCATGCCCAGGAGGGTTAAGGCAGTGCTGGATAATAATGGTGGTCACACAAAATATTGACACTTTGGGCACAATTTGGACATGTTCACTGTGGGGTGTACTCACTTATGTTGCCAGCCATTTAGACATTAATGGCTGTGTGTTGAGTTATTTTCAGAAGACAGTAAATCTACACTGCTATACAAGCTGTACACTGACTACTCTAAGTTATATCTAAGTTTCATGTCTATAGTGTTGTCCCATGAAAAGATATAATAAAATATTTGCAGAAATGTGAGGGGTGTACTCACTTTTGTGATACACTGTATATATACAGTGAAGCCCGAAATTATTCATACCCCTGGCAAATTTTGACTTAAAGTTACTTTTATTCAACCAGCAATTTTTTTTTTGACCAGAAATGACACAGGTGTCTTCCAGAAGATAATAAGACGATGTACAAGAGGCATCATTATGGAAAAAAATATTTCCCAGCTTTTATTTACATTTGAACAAAAAGTGGCATGTCCAAAATTATTCATACCCTTTGCAAACTGTCACAGTCTATGGGAAAATCCAAAGTTCTATACCATTCCAAATAGTCCAAGCTGTTCTAAAGCATCCTAATTACCCTGATTCATTGGGAACAGCTGTTTTAATCAACTCAACAGGTGAAAAACAGCAACTCTCTGCAGTTGGTTTGTGGACAGTCATGGCTAAGACAAAGGAGCTCACTAAGGACCTGCGGCTGTGCATTGTGGCAGCTCACAAGTCAGGAAAGGGCTATAAGGCCATATCTAAATGTTTTCAAGTTCCAGTGGCTACAGTGCAAAGTATTATTAAAAAATACAAGACATTCCGCACTGTGGAAAATCTCAGAGGACGTGGTCGGAAGCCAAAAGTGACACCTGTGCTGGCCAGGAGGATAGTGAGAGAGGTGAAAAAGAATCCAAGGATCACCACCAAGGCCATCCTGGTGAATCTGGGTTCTGCTGGTGGCAACGTCTCAAGGCAGACAGTCCAACGGACACTGCACACTGCTGGGTTCCACGGACGCAGACCAAGGAGGACGCCACTTCTCCAGAAAAGGCACACAAAAGCTCGCTTGGCCTTTGCAAATGCTCATCTGGACAAAGAAGAAGACTTCTGGTCTTCTGTTTTATGGTCAGATGAAACAAAAATTTAATTGTTTGGCCACAATGATGTATCCTTCATTTGGCGTAAAAAAGGAGAAGCCTTCAACCCTAAGAACACCATCCCCACTGTCAAACATGGTGGTGGGAACCTAATGATTTGGGGGTGTTTTTCAGCCAATGGACCAGGGAACCTAATCACAGTAAACGGCATCATGAAAAAAGATCAATACATCAAGATTCTCAACAACAACATCAGGCAGTCTGCAGAGAAACTTGGCCTTGGGCACCAGTGGACATTTCAGCACGACAACGACCCAAAACACACAGCAAAAGTGGTGAAGAAATGGTTAGCGGACAAAAACATTAACATTTTGCAGTGGCCCAGCCAGAGTCCTGACTTGAATCCAATTGAGAATCTGTGGAGGGAGCTAAAGATCAGGGTGATGGCAAGGAGACCCTCCAACCTGAAAGAGTTGGAGCTCATCGCTAAAGATGAATGGGCAAAAATACCAGTGGAGACATGCAAAAAGCTGGTCAGCAATTATAGGAAGCGTTTGATTGCTGTAATAGCCAATAAAGGCTTTTCTATTAATTATTGAGAAGGGTATGAATAATTTTGGACATGCCACTTTTTGTTCAAATGTAAATAAAAGCTGAGAAATATTTTTTTCCATAATGATGCCTCTTGTACATCGTCTTATTATCTTCTGGGAGACGCCTGTGTCATTTCCGGTCCAAAAAAAAAATTGCTGGTTGAATAAAAGTAACTTTAAGTCAAAATTTGCCAGGGGTATGAATAATTTCGGGCTTCACTGTATATATATATATATATATATATATACAGTGTATCACAAAAGTGAGTACACCCCTCACATTTCTGCAAATATTTCATTATATCTTTTCATGGGACAACACTATAGACATGAAACTTGGATATAACTTAGAGTAGTCAGTGTACAACTTGTATAGCAGTGTAGATTTACTGTCTTCTGAAAATAACTCAACACACAGCCATTAATGTCTAAATAGCTGGCAACATAAGTGAGTACACCCCACAGTGAACATGTCCAAATTGTGCCCAAATGTGTCGTTGTCCCTCCCTGGTGTCATGTGTCAAGGTCCCAGGTGTAAATGGGGAGCAGGGCTGTTAAATTTGGTGTTTTGGGTACAATTCTCTCATACTGGCCACTGGATATTTAACATGGCACCTCATGGCAAAGAACTCTCTGAGGATGTGAGAATTAAAATTGTTGCTCTCCACAAAGATGGCCTGGGCTATAAGAAGATTGCTAACACCCTGAAACTGAGCTACAGCATGGTGCCCAAGGTCATACAGCGGTTTTCCAGGACAGGTTCCACTCGGAACAGGCTTCGCCAGGGTCGACCAAAGAAGTTGAGTCCACGTGTTCGGCGTCATATCCAGAGGTTGGCTTTAAAAAATAGACACATGAGTGCTGCCAGCATTGCTGCAGAGGTTGAAGACGTGGGAGGTCAGCCTGTCAGTGCTCAGACCATACGCCGCACACTGCATCAACTCGGTCTGCATGGTCGTCATCCCAGAAGGAAGCTGACGCACAAGAAAGCCAGCAAACAGTTTGCTGAAAACAAGCAGTCCAAGAACATGGATTACTGGAATGCCCTGTGGTCTGATGAGACCAAGATAAACTTGTTTGGCTCAGATGGTGTCCAGCATGTGTGGCGGCGCCTTGGTGAGAAGTACCAAGACAACTGTATCTTGCCTACAGTCAAGCATGGTGGTGGTAGCATCATGGTCTTGGGCTGCATGAGTGTTGCTGGCACTGGGGAGCTGCAGTTCATTGAGGGAAACATGAATTCCAACATGTACTGTGACATTCTGAAACAGAGCATGATCCCCTCCCTTCGAAAACTGGTCCTCATGGCAGTTTTCCAACCGGATAACGACCCCAAACACAACCTCCAAGATGACAACTGCCTTTCTGAGGAAGCTGAAGGTAAAGGTGATGGACTAAACCCAATTGAGCACCTGTGGCGCATCCTCAAGTGGAAGGTGGAGGAGTTCAAGGTGTCTAACATCCACCAGCTCCGTGATGTCATCATGGAGGAGTGGAAGAGGATTCCAGTAGCAACCTGTGCAGCTCTGGTGAATTCCATGCCCAGGAGGGTTAAGGCAGTGCTGGATAATAATGGTGGTCACACAAAATATTGACACTTTGGGCACAATTTGGACATGTTCACTGTGGGGTGTACTCACTTATGTTGCCAGCTATTTAGACATTAATGGCTGTGTGTTGAGTTATTTTCAGAAGACAGTAAATCTACACTGCTATACAAGTTGTACACTGACTACTCTAAGTTACATCCAAGTTTCACGTCTATAGTGTTGTCCCATGAAAAGATATAATGAAATATTTGCAGAAATGTGAGGGGTGTACTCACTTTTGTGATACACTGTATATAATAGACAATTTCTATTTTATACTTAGGTCTGTCAGTGTACCATACTTTATATCTCCATTGCACAGTGCCTGTTGCTGTTCATGCCACTGCAACATTTCTTTATTTTATTCTTTGCTTATATATAGTATTCCTTTTGTATTATTTCTATTTTATTATGTTATGTACGTTTGTTGACACCTGCACCAAGAGAAATTCCTTGTACATCTGGTACTTGGCGAACAATAAAGAGTCTGATTCTGCAATTACGACCTCTGCTGGCTGGTTGATGGCGTCTACACAGAGTCGAGGAATAATGCCGATCAGGGCGTGGCTCTCCATACACAAGGCTGATCGGCATATGAACTCGCCTCGTGCAGGTGAAAACCTGCACACGTGTCGGAGGGGGCGTGTGTCAGTTCGCTCTCCTCAATCGAGAGGAAGCATAACGCGAGAAAAAGAGATGATGCATTTAAAAAAAAAAAACCCTAACGTAAATCCAATAAAATGTTCACATTTATAGAAGGAGTTATTGATTGTAGATGTTAACGTGTGCACTTGTGTTTGTTTATTGTACTGTTAGACAAAATAAAGATCTACATCACCCAAGGAGGATGAAGGTTCCAGCTAAGTCTGGTTCCTCTCAGAGTTCCTTCCTCTGAGTTTTAACATGTCACTGTTGTCCTCAGCTGCTCATCAGGGGGTTTTTGGTTTTAGTTTTTGTAGAGTTGCTTTAAGACAATGTCTATTGTTGAGAGTGCTGTGTAAATACATTTGACTTTACCTGACTGATGTAGTAGAATGAGTTTTACTTAATAGCACTCATTTAACTAGCAGTGGAAGTGTTGGAGTAGGAGCACTGAGGAGTCCAGAATTTTCCTATTACAGTACATGACTGTTACATCATTTATTTTTATTCAAGATGGCGCCGCCGAGGTGGCTGCCTGTTGCAACAGTTCCTACTCATGTTTGAGTTTTTCTTTCTTTTTCCTTTCTTGTAAGTACTTAAGTTCTTTGCTTTTGTTAGTTAAGAGTTTATATATATTTTTTTATTGTTATTATTGTTACACATTGTACTTCTAATTGTCTATATTTTTTGTACTGAGTGCTTTACTATCCCTTTGCTGCTGCAACAATGTGAATTTCCCCACTGTGGGACTAATAAAGGATTATCTTATCTTATCTTATTTAGTCCAGTACTTATTCAGGATTATACTTTTGACTATGGATGCATCAATACCATTTTTTCCCAACCGAGTACAAGTACATGTATTTTTGTACTTGCCGATACCGATAACGATACCAATACCTACATGTATGCTAGAAAACTCGATCCGGTCGCAGAGCGAACGCCGAGTTGCTCTCGAGCCGGCAAATCTAGCGCTGACCAGCCGCCGAGCGAGAATCAGGGCAAAAATCGTGTCGTGTGAACCAGGCATAACGCAGCGACGTGCACTAGGTACACGATATCGGATGTTTAGTATCGGAGCCTCGTTTGCGAGTACGAGTACGAGTTAATGAGCGCGGTATCGGGCAAATACCCGACACCAGTATCGGTACTCATGCATCTCTACTTTTGACCAAAGAGGATTGTTTCCATTGTTTAGAAACTGGTGGTCAGCAAAGGGATACAGGTACGGTAAAAAAACGTTCTGCACATAAAGTGAACACTGAATTTGAACACATGACAAAGGACCCAAAATACTGGACCACCACAGAGCAGGTATTATTTAGGTGGTGGATGATTCTCAGCACTGCAGTGACACTGACATGGTGGTGGTGTGTTAGTGTGTGTTGTGCTGGTATGAGTGGATCAGACACAGCAGCGCTGCTGGAGTTTTTAAACACTGTGTCCACTCACTGTCCACTCTATCAGACGCTCCTACCTAGTTGATCCACCTTGTAGATGTAAAGTCAGAGACGATCGCTCATCTATTGCTGCTGTTTGAGTCGGTCATCTTCTAGACCGTTAGCAGTGGTCACAGGACGCTGCCCACGGGACGCTGTTGGTTGGTGGACGATTCTCAGTCCAGCAGTGACAGTGAGGTGTTTGAAAACTCCAGCAGCGCTGCTGTGTCTAATCCACTCATACCAGCACAACAGACACTAACACACCACCACCATGTCAGTGTCACTGCAGTGCTGAGAATCATCCACCACCTAAATAATACCTGCTCTGTGGTGGTCCTGTGGGGGTCCTGACCATTGTAGAACAGCATGAAAAGGGGTAACAAAGCATGCAGAGAAACAGATGAACTACAGTCAGTAATTGTAGAACTACAAAGTGCTTCTATATGGTAGGTGGAGCTGATAACATGGACAGTAAGTGTAGAAACAAGGAGGTGGTTTTAATGTTATGGCTGATCTGTGTAAGTTACTAGTTTAGTAATCTGAAGGTTGCAATGCTAAATACTTTGTAGGACTGCTCACTGCAGGACTGTTTGTCCATAAACTGCATGTTTACGTGTTTTAGTTCCGAGAGAGACTTCAGATCTCTTAAGCAACACTGGAACAAAACATCCTAATCGTGTCACCAGTAAACCAGCAGGAATGTGCCGTTCACAATAATCCCTGTGAGTGAGCATTCGTTTCAAATTAACGTCCAGTCGGTGCTCTTAACATGCCATGCTGTCACTGTCCCAGTAAGCTCTGCAGAGTTCTTCTGTTTCCAGTATGAAACGAAACGTTTGGCTTCCTGTGATTGTTTTTTCTGGTTGATATTTGGCACGCTTGTGTATCTCACGTCACCTCTGACTGAACGTCCCGTGGCCTCGTTTTGGATGGAAGTCAAAGCTTTAAACAAGCAGAAATCCTTCAGAATGAAAGTGGACCGAGTTCCCTGCAGATTCAAACATGCTGACTACAGCAGGAACGTCCTTGATGGAAAGAGTGAAAGAGGATTGGGGGGGGGGGGGGGGGGGGGGGTGGAGGAGAGCCAAGTGTCAATTGTTTCTTACACTAATAACTTTATTTCATTCGACCAAACCATTTAAACCAGTTTAAGCTGGGGGTTAAACTGAGAGACTGATTTAAGAAAAAAAAAAAAGAGCCCCATAGAGTATAATAATCGAACACAACATCCACACTGGCTAAAGAGGTTCCCAAACTAGCACATGCCTCCTTTGACGCTTCTTTGTGCAGTCCAACGGCTAGGGATGTAATGATACACTACCCACGATGCGATTCACGATACTGGGTTCACGATATGATTTTTTTCCCGATATTTTTTTTTAAACAAAATGAAATTTATGATTAATTATGAAGTTTCCTTTTATTATTTCTCTTAAAAAATAAAATACTGTATTTACATTTACAGCATTTAGCAGAAGCTTTTATCCAAAGCGACTTACAGTACTGAGTTGTCTGAGCAATTGAGGGTTACGGGCCTTGCTCAATGGCCCAACAGTGGCAACCTGGCAGTGGTGGGGCTTCAACCAGCAACCTTTTGATTACTAATCCAGTACCTTAACCACTAGGCTACAACTGCCTATTTGTGCTTATCTTTTATTTATCTAAATAATGAATGTCTTTTCATTTCTGAGGTAGGTACAAACTATGGCAAATAATGTTTATTGTATTGTGTAAAAAAAAACTGAAATGAAAAAGATCCCACATGATATAAGTAAATGAATAATACATTTAAAGAAAGTATCCTCACATAAATAAATTTGGCTGGGAAATTCTGAACCTGGCAACCCTGTAGTGACGTCAACCAGGCGAGATGAATAGCGCCAGCGCCCTCTGCTGTTTAAAGTGAATATCGATTAATCTTAACTGATGTGCATCGGTACATCCCTACCAACGGCGTATTCACACAGAGCCCTAACGAACAGAGAATCACGCTATGCTCTCTATACTCCTCCACTGCTCACACAGGAATCCAGACAGTAGTGTTTAGTCACTGCTCTCCATCTAGCTTTCACTCCCCCAGGCGTGGCCAGATGCATCAGCAAAGTGCCGGACTTTAAGTGACTCAAACCAGGGTCTCAGCACGGGCTCGACGTGTGCCGCTCTCGGGTGCCACAACAACTGAAAGAAATTGAAGCCGTTATTGGAAAGTTCGTGCTTTAAACGCCAGCGATTTGTAAACACTGTCCGTGCGCTGCGCCTTATGCGTTACATTCCATAATATAATAATAATCATATTAATAATATAATAATATTTATTAATTAAATAATAATAAAAAATGTATAATATCGTATAATGCAGTTTCACTTTGTATAGTCCAAAATTTTAGAGAGCGTTGCAGAAATTGGAAAAATAACAATCAAATCCGGACACCGACAGTCCAAGTGAATACCGAACGGGTGTAAATACCCTGTTTGTTGTTCCCAGTTTATTGTTTTAGTAAATTAAACAACGAAACGCGTTTTATTCTGTCCCTTCAGCTCCACTTTCCTGCTTTACATCCACTCATGAACCAAGTACAGTATACACTGTTGTAGAAGTAAAAAAAAAATCAACAAATCAGTCGTTATACATGGTTTATTATTTCCAGTGTTTCACAGCTATTAGAATGTTCCTCGGTTCATCCCTGCCTTCCACAACTTCCCTAACCCTGCAATGCACGAGTAACCCACCGTCTCGACTACTCCACTCTCCCTCAGCATTACCCACGCCTGATGTTTACCTTCAGCAATTCCCACGCATGTAAGCCTCTGTGCTTTTATAGTCCTGTAGCTCCTCACCGTATACAGCTTCTGAAAAGACGAAATGGTTCACTTATATCAATATAGCTAACCTCATGTCATCTACCCACTCTGTAAGCGTGGAAAAGTGGGACAATGTCAGAACATGGTCACCACAGCTTCTTAAAATATCCTTACTGTCAAGTGCTAAGAATTAAGAAAGGATTTAGTTTTAACTAAAACAAAACTGCTTTATTGTTCGGAGCGTTAGCTTGCAGAGACGCGGAACATGCGAGTGAGCAGGGTGCGTTCCAACAACACACCGAGAGGAGGGAGTCAGGGTATACACTTCAAAGTGCACTCGTCTAACAAAATGCATAAATAGACAGTCGCTCTACACTTACTATTCAACCACCGAGCGTTTTTGGCCATGTCTGTTAAAAAAAAACAGTTAAGAATGACCACTACTTCTGTCGTTCAGAACGTAAACACTGTAACCGGAAGTCAAAAACCGGCTTCAGCTACGAATCACGGGAAAGGTCAAAGTTCAGGAAAATGGTGGATAGAGCTCAGCGGTCGCAGAGGGATTTTAATCTGAAATTGAATGTAAATTTCTTAATGATCAAATTTCTCAATAGAAGGTTTAGTTATGAAATTGTTTTAGGAAACAAATCAAACCAATCAGACGCTGATTAACGTAACTAATGACCTAACAAAGCAAAAAAACAAAACTGTACTTATTTTATGAAGAGAAGAATTACAAATCCCACAGTTCATTGGTGGCTCTTGGGTACGCTGTTACGCTAGCTGACTATCACAGTAATCAGAATTAGATTTATTGACCAAGTATGTGGATACACACAAGGAATTTGGTTCCGGCTGATGGGATCTCTCTAGTATAAATACAGTATACAGGTGTCGTATACATTAAACATTAAACACAAACATATACAAACTATAAGATTATATACAAGCAAGATATAGAAGAATGTATGGACGTGTGCATGTATGTATGTACAGTATTCAGTGACCTATGTATGTACATATAAGCAGAGGTACACAGTATATGGTAACATACCAATGCCAATATACCATGATATACAGATAATGTAAGTAAGCAGCGTGTGGAAAGTAACAGTGCAGTGCACAGCATGTAGGATGAGTGCTACAATATTTAGTCAATTGGCAGCAGGTAATCCAGGGTTTAAATCCCCAGTGGTGCTCTTGGACCAGTTGGGTGTCCACACACAGACATGATTGGCTACGTCTGAAGGTGGGGATGGCAGAGGCCCTACGATTGATCGGCATCCGGTCTGGGGTACGCCTCTGCATTGTGTTCCCAGTTTTTCCGGGGAAACTAGACCCACCGCAACCCTGACCAGGATAAAGTACTAGTAGAACGTGAAAAACCACATCCATAATCTAAGTCAAATTTATTTACATAGCGCTTCTTACAATGGACATCGTCTCAAAGCAACTTTACAGAATACAGGACCAACAGACCAAAAACCCCTACTGAGCAAGCCGAGGGCGACAGTGGTAGGAAAAACCCCCTTAAAATTACAGGAAGAAACCTTGAGAGGAACCAGACTCAGCAGGGACCCCCGTCCTTCTTGTCTCTATGCTGTGCTTCTTTACCAAGTGAGTTTTAGAGCTGACTGGTTAAACAGTTTCTGGATGTTTGGTATGAATCTAATCTGCGTTGTTTAGGATAGTTTAGAACCTTACAGAGTTTGCTTGATTAGTAATGCTTGATGTGGTCAGATTGTGCAGTGTGTACAGAGAAGAGACCCAAAGGCTCGATTTTAGGAGCTCATGGAAGTGAGATCATGGAAAATGAGAAATAACAGCTGCTGATTTAATGTTGAACTTGGGATTCGTGCCATAAACTGGTTTCTCTTCCTAAACAGAACCGATAAATAAGTGCAGGATCAGAGAAACTGTAGCTCATTTCTCTTTTAATCAAACTGTGGGAATTTTACACCACGCTTGTCATCATTAAACCTTTTAAACACAGTACGATTGTTTCCAAATCTTCTAAACATGCGCCTGTATCTGGTTACAGCATGTCTCCACCGTTTCTGGATCACTCCGCTGATCACTTGTTGCTACGTAAAGCTAGCAGCCGTTTCTGCCTGAGTGTACAGTTCAACCATCAGTTCATGCCGTTTATATGTTACTTCTCGCCACAGCAGATCATTTTGGCTTTCATATTTGATTTGGCACAGTTTTTACGCTGGATGCCCTTCCTCACGCAACCCTCCTTATTTTTATACCAGCACAGTGAGCAAACTGATGCTTATTTCCTCTGATATCATTCCCTCGCAGCTTTAAGCTCTTTCTAAGGTTAACCTACAGATAAAATAATGTAAAACACTTACCTGCTTTTGTATAAAAGCTAATGTCATTTACGTAACGTAAATATCATTCAGAAGACTATTTTTTTGGCCGTGAGCATTTCCTGGTCAGTGGCCGCCAGCAAACAAAAAGCTTTGGCCTTTTACACACCTTACAAATATCAGCAACTTGTTGCCTGCTAGTGCTAGTGCAAATCTAGGGTCAGCAGTTTAGACAGTGTAGATGACCAAACCGCTTGAGGTGGAACTACATTTTTGATAGAAGAATTTGCTTAAAGATGCTTTTGCTTTCTTTGTTTTTGGCCATGAGCATTTCCTGGTCAGTGCCCGCCCTCAAGCAAAAAGCCGCGGCTTCCTGCATGCCTTGATATTGTCGCATGTTCTCCCTGTGTCCGTGTGGGTTTCCTCTTGGTGCTCCGGTTTCCTCCCACAAGTATAAAGACATTCAGTCAGGCTGATCAGAGCTACTAGAAATGCCCTAAATGTGTATGTGATTGTGTGTGTGTGTGTGTGTGTGTGTGTGTGTGTGTGTGTTTATGCCCTGTGATGGACTGGTGACCTGTCCCGGGGTCGTTCACCCAGTGAATCATACCCACCACGACCCTGACCAGGATAAAGCGGTGGTAAAACGTACAGTGAATTTATGAATGAAGGACTAAATAAAGAAATAAGGATTTAAAATCATGATGCTACAGTGCACTACAGGAGACCGGCTTATTTGTGTAACTTTTTCGGCTAGTGTGTCAGGGCATCATTTCTATTTATTAGCCAAATTTCACATTTGATTTGATTAATTCGGTTAATTCTCATGAACGTTTTCACCCGATGTTAGAAATGTGACAATCGCGATTGTTTACATACTTTATATTTTAATTAAAATACTAACATGTCACGAGGCAGAAACTGAGCAGACGCTCGCGGAATATAAATCAGGGAAAGTTTAATATCAAAAGGGTAAAAACAGTGTACAAAATCCAAAACCAAAACCAGAGGATAAACAGACCGGCAGCGAAAACCAAAACAGCAAAAACAGTAAACGGAAGACAACAAGTGTCATACACGGTAATGGTTAGATTCAGAAATAAGGCACGATCGGCAAAACTTCACAACGAGACACACAAACAGAAGAGTTTAAATACGATTCATGGAACTGAACACAGCTGAACTGAATTAAAACTCCGAATTGAATCAAAACCCTGAGCGCGATCGGGATTGGCTGACACGGGACATTTGATAGTCACGTGAGAGTCCGTGGGCGCATGGGAATTGTAGTCCACGTAGTTGGAAGCAGAATGTGCCCCGTCCATCCACCCCCAGTCACAAGATCCCCCCCCAGTGTAGATACTGGTACAGACTCATTTATATGGTGGAAACAGTAAACAGAAGAACTGTTTGTAGTTTTGCACTTTTCTTATTGTAAGGAGGTTCCGCTGCACATTATTTAAAGTGAGTTGTTTGCGAGCTATTCTTATAAAGGATATAGCTAATTAAGATGTCTATTTTGTTTTAATTATCATTAATTATTGTTATATCGTTATTGTTATAAAGTTTGAGTTCCTTAAAAGGATAATTAAAGGTGGTGCTGTTACTATTTTTGCACTTTTGCAGTCTTAAATTAAAATGCAAAAAAAAAAAAAGAACTTGATTTTTTCAGTTGCATTATACAAAAACAAGAAAAAAAATCGTAATCGAGATTAATTTGAAAATAATAATAAGTTTTTTTTGCATGTTGTTCATGGAATAGTGATGTTTATGGTTAAAACAGTAATAAAATATGACTACAGGCTTGTCGTGAATATAGAATAAGTTTTTGTTTTTATCATGATTTGCTCAGAATGTTTGATTGTTCGATAATTAATTGCTAATAATTATGACAGGTCTAACGTAAGCTGAAACAGGTGAGACGGATGTGTTTGTGTTGTTTAGCTTTAATGACGATGATTTCTTCTCTCTGTAGATGGTGAGTGAGAAGGTCGGTGGAGCAGAAGGAACCAAACTTGATGAAGAATTTAAAGACCTGGAGCGAGTAAGAACCTTTTCTTCTTCTTGTCAAATGTGTTTCCCCCCTACAGCCCAGTAACTATTACTAAAGAGATTTAATATACCATATTCAAGAGGCTTGGGGGACGCAGCAGTCCATTACACCAGCCCACCACCACTGAGATCTGGGTTCGAATATCAAACCTGTCACCTGGCTCGGCGTCTATACAGACTTGATGTTTGTGTCCGAGTTGGTGGTTTGGGGGAACAGATCTGCGTTCTGTCCAGGATAATAAATGTAGCTTTTTGAACATAGATCAGCCTAATGTTCACAACCAAACATCCCTTCTGACATTCTGTTATTGTGCAACAGGGATGAACAGATTCCACTGGACTGAATCCACAGTCGAATTCCAGCTGTTTTGCTAGCTGACACTGACCGTTCCTCCTTGGAATTTAAAATATAACCAAATAATAATTCAGAGTCGTTATGGAGTGTCGATTCAGATCCTTTAACTGGATGTTTTTTGTTAGAATGTAGTTTTGGTCTCTGCAGGTTTGACAGTCCAGTAGAACAAAATCAAATTCATTGGTCAGGACCCCCACCCCTCACTATCAGAGTCTAGTACAGGACATGTAACGTTAATTCAGAATGTAATACCTCATGATTGACCGATAGTGGGCTCTGGCTACTGGAACACCTCAGTGAAATATCAGCTTTACTTAACCTGCTGCTCAGTGTGGTGCTGCTGGTACACCTGTTATAACAACTCAGCACAGCTGCCAGGACTGATATACACACACACACACACACACACACACACACACACACACACATCACACACACAACACCATGTGCCCATAACATTAAAACCACCTCCTTGTTTCGACACTCACTGTCCATTTTATCAGCTCCACTTACCATATAGAAGCACTTTGTAGTTCTACAATTACTGACTGTAGTCCATCTGATTCTCTACATGCTTTGTTACCCCCTTTCATGCTGCTCTTTAATGGTCAGGACCCCCACAGGACCACCACAGAGCAGGTATTATTTAGGTGGTGGATCATTCTCAGCACTGCAGTGACACTGACATGGTGGTGGTGTGTTAGTGTGTGTTGTGCTGGTTGTGCTGCTGGAGTTTTTAAACACGTCACTGTCACTGCTGGACTGAGAATCGTCCACCGACCAAAAATATCCAGCCAACAGCACCCTGTGGGCAGCGTCCTGTGACCACTGATGAAGGTCTAGAAGATGACCGACTCAAACAGCAGCAATAGATGAGCGATCGTCTCTGACTTTACATCTACAAGGTGGACCGACTAGGTAGGAGTGTCTAATAGAGTGGACAGTGAGTGGACACGGTGTTTAAAACCTCCAGCAGCGCTGCTGTGTCTGATCCACTCATACCAGCACAACACACACTAACACACCACCACCATGTCAGTGTCACTGCAGTGCTGAGAATCATCCACCACCTAAATAATACCTGCTCTGTGGTGGTCCTGTGGGGGGTCCTGACCATTGAAGAACAGCATGAAAGGGGGCTAACAAAGCATGTAGAGAAAAAGTCAGTAATTGTAGAACTACAAAGTGCTTCTGTATGGTAAGTAGAGCTAAAACAAGGAGGTGGTTTTAATGTTATGGCTGATTGGTGTATATATTATATTATAACTGTAGGCTAAATGAATTGTTGTGGTAGCTCAGTGGTTAAGGTACAGAGAAAGGCCCTTAACCCTCAATTGGATTGTATATGGTCACAATTGTAAGTCGCTTTGTATAAAAACATCTGCTAAATGCTGAAATGTAATGAACACATGAAACGTACTAGCACATTTGACCGTTAGCACAGCAGGCAGGTGAAACGTCCAGTGTGGCGCCTAGAAACTAAATCTATGAAAATTTCATTCATATTCATGATGTGCCGTTAGCTAATCTGTTCATTATTGTTTCCTTGAATCTTTCAAAGATTATTCAGATATTTTATCTCCTGTCTGTAATATTTAATCATTTCTAAATACTGTGATGATGATTTGTCATTTCATTTTCATCAAGCGTTTTATCCTGGTCAGGGTTGCAGCAGGTCCAGATCCAGCCAAAAACACTGGGTGAAAGGCAAGAACATCCTTGCAACCTTTAGCTTCGACTAGGGCTGCCACTAACGACTATTTTTCTATCGATTAATCTATAGACTATTTTATCGATTAGTCGATCATTCTAAACGATTATGGCATAATAATCTAACACAGAACTAAATGTAAACAGGGTTTATGTCCATATTACCACATTCTCAAGCGCTCCATATTAAACAGAGTGCAGCTCGTGTTTATGCTGTTCTGTACACACAGCAACGTGCTTCACCTTACAGCAGAGATAAAATAGTTAGATGTAGCCACGTCTCATTAAGTCTGACGTACAGTAACGACAGAATGAGCCCCGATCCTAACCTCCACATTCACTCAACACTTACTGCACATTCTGAGCCATGTAAACATCGTAGTAAGCGTTAAGGCGCATTCACATGAGAAGCTTTTTGCGCTTTGAGTGCCGCGGCAACCACAAAAATCGCAGCCCGCAGCAAAGTGCGCGGCGGTCTAACTGAACTCGCTAAGAAATACGGTATTCCAAGATCTCCACGATTAAGAAGCGTAATGAAACGATACAGACGTGCAGCATGGTGCTGGTGCTGCTGTGGTACCATCAAAGCTTTACACAGTGAACAAACCAGCTTTTAGTTCTGTACCAGTTTTAAGTATCACCAAACTTTTGATTATTTGGGTCGTGGAAAACTTTGAGCTTTACTTTGAAAGCTCTACAATCGTACAATACAAAGCGCTTAATGTCGCCAACCAGTGACTGGACCAAATACGACTGAGGTCCTGCACACAGCAGGTAGTGCTGAGGGAATCATATGAACGCTTATATGAATAGAGAGACGTTGTAGAAATTAAAAATACTTATTTTATGCATCGATGTCATTGACTAGGTCGACCAATTGCAGCAGCCCTAGCTTTCACCACTCCTTTCTTTTCTCAGACATAGTCTCATGTCTGCGTTGATGCACGGCCGGCCGATAGCTCCACTGAGAGAAGAACCGTGATCTCAGCAGTGGTGGGCCAGCATATAAGACCTTTGTGCCACTCGAGCATCATAATATTTTTTATTAATGTTATCATATCAGGCAATAACCATACTATCACGCCCCTGGTTGTAACCACTCAAACAGTACAGATGCAATACTCTGCTGGAGTATTTACAGAATTGTGTGTTTATACCAGTGCACTTTCCCATGCTGCCTTTCTCCTCTGTTTTGCAGAAGGTCGATGTGACGAGTAAAGCCGTTGTAGATGTCATCTCCAAAACCTCAGAGTACCTGCAGCCCAATCCAGGTAAGAGAAGAGCTAGAGGAGTGTTGAGGCACACATTTCCAGCTTTAGCTCATGAGACTTCATGGTGCGCTGGTGTTCTTTCTTTCCAAAACTAAATGATCTGGATTTTTTTCTTTATATCCTGATTGTGAATCCGTTGCCGCTTGCACAAACCCCGATTTGATCAACGAGAGCCAGAACACCACACATATGTGAGAGACGTATCATGTACAGAGAATTACACTTGGCTCCATGTGACCCCCACCCACACACACACACCTACCTATTTGTTCAGGTGCTCCGACCAGTCTGGAAAATCGCATATCACAGCGTCCACTGTGAGTCCACATCCGACCTTCCCTCCCTCAAACAGGGCAAACTGTGTTCGTGTGGATATCTGATCACTGGCTTTGCTGAAATCTGAAGTGGTGTCTAATGCTTTAAAGCACCCGTGCTCCCCAAGATGGTTGGGTTTATCATGTCTCATACACAGACAAAACAGTGCAGTGATAAACTGGCCTTTGTGGCCTTTATGTTGTTTACATTCCTGCTGTTAGTTGACTATTAGACATCCGCAAGGGCTGCTGTAAATAACCATGTGTGTGTGTGTCTGTGACAGCATCCCGTGCCAAGCTGTCCATGCTAAACACCATGTCCAAGATCCGTGGGCAGGTGAAGAGCCCTGGATACCCACAGGCGGAGGGGCTGCTGGGAGAATGTATGGGCAAATATGGACGTGAACTTGGAGAGGAGACCAATTTTGGTGGGTTCACACACAGTGTTTTCAGAAGAAATTATATATATATACAGTGGGGGAAATAAGTATTTGATCCCCTGCTGATTTTGTAAGTTTACCCCCTTACAAAGACTTGAACAGTCTATAATTTTTATGGAAGGTTTATTTTAACAGAGAGAGACAGAATATCAACAAAAAATACAGAAAAAAAACATTAAATAAAAGTTATAAATTAATTTGTAATTAATTAAGGGAAATAAGTATTTGATCCCCTACCAACCAGCAAGAATTCTGACCCCCACAGACCGGTTATGTGCCCATGAGGCACACAAATTAGTCCTGTCCCTGTATAAAAGACTCCTGTCACAGAATCAGTTTCTTCCGTTCAAATCTCTCCACCACCATGGGCAAGACCAAAGAGCTATCAAAGGACGTCAGGGACAAGATTGTAGACCTGCACAAGGCTGGAATGGGCTACAAGACCATCAGCAAGAACCTTGGTGAGAAAGAGACCACTGTTGGTGCGATAATTCGAGAATGGAAGAAATACAAGATCACAGTCAATCACCCTCACTCTGGAGCTCCATGCAAGATCTCACCTGGTGGGGTAAGAATGATTCTGAGAAAGGTGAGGTCAGTCCAGAATTACACGGGAGGAGCTTGTCAATGATCTCAAGGGAGCTGGGAGCAGAGAAATGCTGGATATGACCCCAAGAACACCATCCCCACCGGGCATTTCTCTGCCTCCAAACACGGCGAGTGGAGTTGATGCCAAAGAGCTCAATTTTGGTCTCATCTGACCATATCACATTCTCCCAAGCTTTCTCTGAATCATTCAGGTGTTCATTGGCAAACTTCAGACGGGCCTGTACATGAGCCTTCTTGAGCAGAGGGACTTTGCGGGCACTGCAGGATCTCGATCCATTACGGCGAAGTGTGTTACTAATGGTTTTCTTGGTGACTGTGCTCCCAGCTCCCTTGAGATCATTGACAAGCTCCTCCCGTGTAATTCTGGACTGACCTCACCTTTCTCAGAATCATTCTTACCCCACCAGGTGAGATCTTGCATGGAGCTCCAGAGTGAGGGCGATTGACTGTGATCTTGTATTTATTCAATTTTCGAATGATCGCACCAACAGTGGTCTCTTTCTCACCAAGCTTCTTGCTGATGGTCTTGTAGCCCATTCCAGCCTTGTGCAGGTCTACAATCTTGTCCCTGACGTCCTTTGATAGCTCTTTGGTCTTGCCCATGGTGGTGGAGAGATTTGAACGGAAGAAACTGATTCTGTGACAGGAGTCTTTTATACAGGGACAGGACTAATTTGTGTGCCTCATGGGCACATAACCGGTCTGTGGGGGTCAGAATTCTTGCTGGTTGGTAGGGGATCAAATACTTATTTCCCTTAATTAAATACAAATTAATTTATAACTTTTATTTAATGTTTTTTTTCTGGATTTTTTGTTGATATTCTGTCTCTCTCTGTTAAAATAAACCTTCCATAAAAATTATAGACTGTTCAAGTCTTTGTAAGGGGGTAAACTTACAAAATCAGCAGGGGATCAAATACTTATTTCCCCCACTGTATATATTATTAATAATCATTAAATATAAGTACAATGATTTAAAAAAAAAAAAAAAAAAACATTTTCTTATTAAGTGAAATATAGAAAAAATGAGGAGAAAATGGTTGGGAGGAAAAGCGACTGGTCAGAAACAATACTTACATAGGCTGTGACATTCAAACAGTGATTTATGGATGTTAGGGAGCCCAATGTGCAGCAAAACATTCCCTGCACCATTACACCACAAGTACCAGCATGTAAAGATGACAAGGCACAGTTGTGGTTAATTGAGTTATTGTGGCTGGCTTTCCTATCAGCTCGAACCAGCCTGGCCATCCACCTCTGACCCCTTTTATCCGGATTCTGTGTCATGTTTCCTGTTTGATTGGTTTTACATGCAGAATTTGTTAATGAATGAGTAAAATGCTTTTTTTATATGGACTTGCGTGCATTGGAATGTATTATACTCTCGTTGCTGTGTTTGGCTGTTGTAGGAGCTGCTCTTGTTGATGCTGGTGAGACTATGAAGAGACTTGCTGAGGTGAAGGACTCGCTGGATATTGATGTGAAACAGAACTTTATCGACCCTCTGCAAGGCCTGTGTGACAAGGACCTGAGAGAGATCCAGGTTACTCTCTCACCTCACCACACTTTTTATTTATGCTTTCCTAAAGAAAATGGCTAGATCAGGGTGTTCCCCATTAATGTGCAGCTCTGGGCCAGTGGTCATTAAAGTGGATTGTGGGGTTCCATGATGTATTAGGGTTTTTTAAAGAAGAATGAATATTAAAATAAGCCAGTAGAAACATGATAAGTGACACTAAGCAGTTTCACACATCACTTATTAATTCTCAAGTCTGAAGTCATCTGCATTTCTAAATAGCCAGATTAGCAAACATGTAGAAAGATCTCAAACTGCCACAGAGTGCACAGTTAATGATCAAGACTTTATTTATTAATACAGGTTATAGTTGTTGTATTTTTTATTATGTTTTTTCTTTCGGCTGCTCCTGTAGTTTGGAATCCGTGCAGTAAGTTCAGTGAATTCTGGTCTGAGTATCTGATTCAGCACTGTTTTTATGCCGGATGTCCTTCCTGATACGACCCATCTTATTTTATCCAAGCTTAGGACCAGCACTGGACCTCACAATGACCAGGCTGTTAGACCACCCACCACCCAGACATAGCCAATAATGACAAGCCTGTAGAACTGCTAAGATTCAAACCCTGGATCTCAGTGGTAGTGGGCTAACGTCATTTACTGCTGTGCCCTTAGAGCGCCCTGTTATAGTTATTTTTATATTATATTATATATATTTTTGAAGGCTTAACACACATGCACACAAACGCCCAGTCTACCTCATCTAGGAGATACAATCCTGACAGAACCTCCTACAAACGCCACAAAACCTCCCAACACAATATTAAAGCTTTATGTTCTGCGTGAGCTGTATGTAGCTAAAATGTTGAGTTCTGAAAGTTGAACAAATTAGAAGCTTATGTTTATGTATTATTGTTTATTATTATTAATGCCTTTGTTTTAGGTTGCCTGTAAACATTTTATTTATTTTCGATGTATTTGTTTTTGCATTTCAAAAATGTTCTCTTTAAACTGCACTGTATGCAAGAAATAAAAATGTACCGTTTGTTTTAAGTGACACGTTTTATTTGATCTTATATGTATTTATTTTTGCTCTTTATTTAAGCAAAGTATTTCTTATCCGATCACTCGATTAATCACTGGAATAATAATCGAAAATAATCGATAGTTGCAACCCTATGCATGAGATATGCTGTCATTGAGCCAAAGTATTACAGTGGTGCGTACAGCTTCCTCTTGTGGAGGAACTTCCACCTTCTAAAAATGAGTAAGTTGATTACAATCATTTAAGTAATAAAACACCTTAATTGTGCTTGATTGCCTAATGTCCCAAAGCTTTCTCCTGGTCAGTATTCCCCAGAATCACTGGGCACAGTGTCGTAACACATCCTGGACAGGACGCCAATCCATTATGGGGCCTCGGCCACCCCCCAAACATAACCAGTTGTGCCCGACCGGATTATAGCACTGCCTGGGTTTCAGTATTATTGTGCTAGCATCATTTACCACTGTGTGACCTGAGCGCCTCATTTCAACAGTTGTTTTCATACAATAAATCAATAAGGTGTCTGTGGAGGTTTTGTATTGGGTTATGTATTTTTTTTGCACAATAATGAGTCAAAGGTTTAGAAAACCAGTGGCTCAGGCTAGTTTTCTGTCCAAACAGAACTTTGATGTTCCATAATTGTTTTGTTGTGTGATTTCCGGCAGCATCACCTGAAAAAGCTGGAAGGTCGTCGGCTGGATTACGACTACAAGAAGAAGCGTCTGGGCAAGATACCAGACGAGGAGATAAAGCAGGCGCTGGAGAAGTTCCACGAGTCCAAAGAGGTGGCAGAAATCGGCATGTACAACCTGCTGGAGACGGACGTAAGCACACGCTCTGTTTTTTTACCATCATCGTTTACCTGCTTGCTGTGGGAGTGCTTGTTCCTCACCTGGCTGTTTACTGTACATGCAAAGATGATTGCTGCTTCAGAAGATAATTAAACTGCTAAATCATGGCTACAATAGTAATTATTAGATGGTTTAATATTAAAATCTTGTTTTCAAACCCAATTATTAATTCAACTGAGGCATTTCTTTATACACATACAGTTCAGAGCCAAAAGTCTGAAACCACTAATGAAAATTCAACTATTTATTTATATAAATCATATAACCAGCAAATAACTGAGGAGAAAAGTTAAAAGAGGAAGTAAAAACCCCAGACAGGTCGCCAGTCCATCACAGGGCGCACAAACATTCCACACACACTCAACACTCACACTCTCCAGTAGCTCCAGTTGGCCTGATCACAGGTTTTTGGACTGTTTTGGAGAAAACCGGAGCACCCAGTGGAAAACCCACACAGACACAGGAAGAACATGCAAACTACCGGGGGGGGGGGGCAAGTGCACTGGGGTTCATGGCGGTTGGGGGCCCTCCACGGCATGAGTTACGCCATTGCCGCCCGACAGGGAAATCGTACCCAGGCCCTTACTGCTGTGAGACCCCTGGAAAGGATCAGAACGTATGTGGTCACTTGCTTTTCATTAGCATCAAATAATAAGAAATTCTGTCATTTTAATCTAAATTTTGCATAAATGACAAACAAAATAGTAGCGAGTTCACTAGTGGTCTCACAAACTGTGTTTACAAGTAAAATACAATAAACTGTGCAGCTCTCGAACATTTATGCTTCATGTAATCAAATCATTTAGTGTCATTTTGGCCCTGAACTCTCATGCATAACCAGTCGCTGTTCTATTAACAAGGTTTTTATCTGGCGAATGTCACTGGAAATTTATGGCTTTAAACGGTGCTGAGCGCCGTCACGTCCACAGTTTCACAGTTCTCATTTCACACAGAAAACACCTCAGACTTCGATAAACAAGCCGAGGCTCAGAAGTGAATCATTTACACACTCTTATCATTTTATTCTGTGGGTGTGTGTTTGTGCACTGCTGTACTTTCTGCCTCCTTTCTCATACATAACAGCTCAATGTTTTGCTGGGGGTTTTTTTTTTTCTTTTGTTTTACAATGTTGCCACAGCAGATGCAACAGTCCTTATTAATTCTGGGCTTGGGACCAGCACTGATAAGTGCACCTTCCACTGTTTGGCCATTAATTTTTTGTGATTTGTACTGCTACTATTTTTCTCCACTACTGTTACACCAACAGACACCATAGCTCTAGTGAAACATTCTATATTTAGCAGATGGCAGACAGAATGGAACACATTAACACAGCAGCGCTGCTGGAGTTTTTAAACACCGTGTCCACTCACTGTCTACTCTATTAGACACTCCTACCTAGTCGGTCCACCTTGTAGATGTAAAGTCAGAGACGATCGCTCATCTATTGCTGCTGTTCGAGTCGGTCATCTTCTAGACCTTCATCAGTGGACACAGGACGCTGCCCACGGGGCGCTGTTGGCTGGATATTTTTGGTTGGTGGACTATTCTCAGTCTAGCAATGACAGTGAGGTGTTTGAAAACTCCAGCAGCGCTGCTGTGTCTGATCCACTCATACCAGCACAACACACACTAACACACCACCACCATGTCAGTGTCACTGCAGTGCTGAGAATCATCCACCACCTAAATAATACCTGCTCTGTGGTGGTCCTGTGGGGGTCCTGACCATTGAAGAACAGCATGAAAGGGGGTAACAAAGCATGCAGAGAAACAGTGAGTGTAGAAACAAGGAGGTGGTTTTAATGTTATGGCTGATTGTTGAAAGAAAGAAAGAAAGAAAAGGGTAGGTAGGTAGGTAGGTGTACCTGTGTTTAGTGACAAATTGTATTCTATTCTTTTCTACATGCATGTCCACACCTACAGTTTAATACAGGACAAAAAAATCAGTCAATTAATTTAAAAATTAAATTTTAATCAGCCAAAAATAAATTACATAAATACAATTAAATAAATACAATTAAATAAATAACATACTGTTATCACTAGGTTTTATTTTCTGATGAACACACATGCTATAGATGCTCAGTGTTAAATAGAATGACGTTTAAAATAAAGCCACTGAATTAAACGTATAAAATACACTGAAATTAATTAATCTATAAATTGTGGTTTGTGGTTGTCGGAACAACTAGCGGAAACAAAACGTAAAACAGAATTGCTGGCGGTTCATTTTCTCAGTGTCTGGTTTCAGGTTTTATTTGCACCGGTTTGTAATTACAGCTGCTCGGTCCTCAAGGGTTCTGGTTCTCCCGTGTTCTCGCTCTCAGGTGTCTAGAACAGTAGTTACTGTTTGTCTGTCTGGATTCTGTTTGGTTTCTATGCGACACTTGACACACCGTGAATGTAACGATAACATGAGCATCCCGTGTGAGTTCAGGATCATTGTTGTAAGAGAATTGAAGTGCATGTAGTGGAATGAAGTCGGTATATCGGCGGCATTTTTGTCAAGCGTTTTGAGGGGTTTGTGTAGCTTTATTTAGATCGTAGGGTTTGTGCTTGGTCTATTTCTTTTTATTTTGGCTGCTCTTGTATTTTTGGCTCATCACAGTGGCCCATCGTGTACATACCAGACTTAAGACAGTTTTAACACCTGATGCCCAGTATTTAATGAAAGGACACAATCCTCCAATATGTGAAAGATGCCAAACACAGCTCACAATAAAACATATTCTGATTGAATACCCTAAATACATCAGAGAGAGACAACAACTACACATATCTGGAACTGTTAAAGAAACCCTCAACTGAGAAAACACAAGAACAATCCTGAACTTCCTGGCAGAATCAAAAATAAAAACAACAAATAAAAACAAGAAAAATGACAAACATAACACTGATCTTGCCATAAATAACAAAATCAAGTGTATAAAGTGGCATAAAAATTCAAATAAATAAATTAACACCAGATGCCCTTTCTGATGCAACCCTTCTTATTTTATCCTGGCTTGGGATTGGCATTTAGAGTGCACTGACAGGTGAACCTCATAATTAAGGCAATACCTAATTCACCTAGCGTCCTAGCAATCCTACGGCAATTCAGTTAGCAATCGCTTAGTCAAAACGTCCAAGATGTGGAAGAGTAAAGCAGCTAAAAACACGACTCGGGTAACTGAGTTTGGAAAACTCACAACCAATTCTGTGGACGCAGAGAGGGGGGGACAAAACACGAATAATAATTTTTATATTTAAAACAACATGGGGCTTCGCACCATCGCTAGATGTTCTAGGTTTACATTCAACTATTAAGATAGCTTTGTAGTGTAGTGTCATTTAGTGACTGCTGTGAAATGTGGCTCATTTCTTTAAAACTTAAGCACTTTAGTGAATTTAGTAGGGCCCTACTCATCATGCCTCGTGCCAAGGTGGTTTATGGATAGCAGAACCCTTTTCCCAAACAATGTTTTTGGTTCTTCTTCCTGGAGAGCTCACAGTTTCACCTAGTGGAGATTAATGACCATCATCACCACTGTGTACACTGCTGTACTGTGTTGTGCTAATTTAGATGTCTTTGTAGGACTGGGTGATTTGATAGACACTATTTAAAGATAAAGTAGCCAGAGTTCCAGTTCTAGTTTTTTTTTTAGCTGAGATATGATATATCAACAAAGTACCTACAAAGTTTCTACTTCAATTTGGATTAGAGAACTATTTGTTGTGAATGAATGATAATATTAACACTGTATTGGCTACGTGCATGACATTTTCACTATAAATCTGTAACACATGCTTTAATAGAGGAGTTCATGTTTTCCTGTTCTTGAGGTTGTTAATGGTGTAAGTCTGGGAATGTGTACTCTGAATAGACAGCAGTGTATACAGTAACAGGAGGGGTGCTTGGTTGGCACAGTGTGGATGGGGGGTTAGGATAGGATAGGATAGGATGGTCGGTTAGGGTTTCTCCTTACTGCCTCTGCGAAAAATTCTACCCGATCTGCTGTGTGGTCGATTCACTGGCATGATTAGTGGAGGAAAACACAGGGCACAGCATGACCCTCCTCACACAGACCGGTGGTGAAAGAAAGAACCCAGTGACTGCACACGTGTCAGAGAGGACGGCCACAAGCGATAGATGTCTCGTAGTAGGGAATTGGAAATGACTAAAATGGAAGAAAATGAGAAAAGATAAAAATACAGCAACAGGCATTTGAGGAGTGAAATTAAAATCAACACTCCTGCAGTTTAGGAAAAAATCCAACCTTTTTTGGACAGTAAACTTAATATTTTAAGGACAAAAATTTTCCACAAACCTTTCA
>NC_085994.1:2297500-2345000 GCF_030014385.1 Trichomycterus rosablanca
TCTCCCTCTCTCTCTTTCTCTCTCTCTCTGTGCAGATCGAACAGGTGAGCCAGCTCTCATCACTGGTGGAGGCGCAGCTCCAGTACCACCGACAGGCTGTTCTGATCCTCGAAGAGCTCTCAGACAAACTGAAGGACAGGTGTGTGTGTGTGTGTGTCGGTCTGTCTGTGTTTCTGTGTGTATGTTTCTGTGTGTGTGTGTGTGTGTGGGTGGTGTGTGTTTATCTGTTTCTGTGCGTTTGTGCGTCTGTGTGTTTTTGTGCGTATGTGTTTCTTTGTGTTTGAATTGGTGTGTGTGTGTGTCGATTTATCTGTGTGTGTGTGTGTGTGTCTTTTTGTATGTGTGCTGTTTCTGTAAATGTGTTTCTCTGTGCGTTTCTGTGTGTGTATGTGTATACACCGATCAGCCATAACATTAAAACCACCTCCTTGTTTCTACACTCACTGTCCATTTTATCAGCTCCACTTACCATATAGAAGCACTTTGTAGTTCTACAATTACTGACTGTAGTATATCTGTTTCTCTACATACTTTGTTATCCTCCAGTGACACTGATATGGTGGTGGTGTGTTAGTGTGTGTTGTGCTGGTATGAGTGCATTAAACACCTCACTGTCACTACCCAAAAAAACATCCAGCCGACAGCGCCCCGTGTGCAGCGTCCTGTGAGCACTGATGAAGGTCTAGAAGATGACCGACTCAAACAGCAGCAGTAGATGAGCGATCGTCTCTGACTTTACATCTACAAGGTGGACCGACTAGGTAGGAGTGGACAGTGAGTGGACACGGTATTTAAAAACTCCAGCAGCGCTGCTGTGTCTGATCCACTCATACCGGCACAACACACACTAACACACCACCACCATGTCAGTGTCACTGCAGTGCTGAGAATCATCCACCACCTAAATAATACCTGCTCTGTGGTGGTCCTGACCATTGAAGAACAGCATGAAAGCAGGTTAAAAAAGGCATGTAGAGAAACAGATGGACTACAGTCAGTAATTGTAGAACTACAAAGTGCTTCTATATGGTAAGTGGAGCTGATAAAATGGACAGTGAGTGTAGAAACAAGGAGGTGGTTTTAATGTTATGGCTGATCAGTGTGTGTGTGTGTGTGTGTGTGTTTGCCACGTCACAAATAAATAGTGAACAGTGAACAACACACAAACAGAAAGTTTGAAAAGTTTTTAACAGTTTTAATGTTTAAAGAAGTTGTAAAGAATTGTGTGTTTATGTTTGTCTGTCTGTCTGTCTGTCTGTCTGTCTGTCTGTGTGTAGAACTAATGAGGCTCAGTCTCGCCCGAGGAAGGAGTACGTCCCTAAACCGAAACCCGTCATTGATTTTGGAGAACTGAACAACCAGTCGAACGGCGGCTTCACACCCACCGCCGCCCCGTCTGTTCGGAACTCTGGTAAGTCATGACACCGTTTATCTGAGGAGAACTTCACTAACTGTTTCATACACCAGTCCACCACTTATCAGTGCTACCAGCCTGGCTGGGCGCTCAGCGGACGTGAGTAGTGAAGGAACACGGAGCAGAGAGCTGCTGTAAAGGAGCAGCCAGCAACAGAGAGTGTTACCAGGGTTTGCCCTGGTTATGATGCCATGATCAGGTGATCAAGTGTCCTGTTCCTTCATTCTGACCATCGTTTCTCTCACAAATCATCAGAGAGAGAGAAAGTGAGATAAACAATGTGTGCTGTGTGTGTGTGTGTGTGTGTGTGTGGTTCGGTGGCAGGGTGTGATAACGCCGCCTGGTCGTGAGTAAGTGGGGGTGAGCCAGGCATGAGGGATCTCTGTCAGCGCCGTCTGTGACCCTGTTTTGTTTTGTTTTTGTTTGTTTGTTTCTTTCTATGACATCATCAGATCCCTTTCTCAGATTTGGCAGGTCAACATGGAAACGCAGGCGGAGTGAGTCCCAGACCACGCGTGTGGAACTGTGTGTGTGTGTGTGTAACCACTAGAGTGTGTTCTGATGTGTGGGCTGAAACTAAACAACTTCAGAGAGATAGAATACAGCACACACACGCCTCCATTTATGGCATTTAGCGGCGCTTTTATCCAAAGTGACTTATTATTGTGACCGTGTACAATCGAAACGTTTTGCTCATCAATCATCAAGGATGGTGGATGCCAGACACCTAATATCATGTTCAGAATCATGGGTGATGTTATTAATTTGGTGCCCCTTTGCTGTAACACCAGCTTTTAGTCTTCTCGAAAGGTTTATAACCTGAACTTGGAACATGACTAAGGGAATTCACATCCATTTAGCCCAAAACAGCATTTGTTAGTTTGGGCAGACATGTCTTACTGTCTACACAGGCAGCTTTCTAAGTAGAGAGGATTCTAATACGTCATTGACTTATAAGGCACTGTCGCCTCACAGCAAGGCGGTCCAGGTCCTTTCTGTGTGGAGTTTGCATGTTCTCCCCGTGTCCGCGTGGGTTTCCACCGGGTGCTCCGGTTTCCTCCCACGGTCCAAAGACGTGCAAGTGAGGTGAACTGGAGATACTAAATTGTCCATGACCGTGTTTGATATTAAACTTGTGAACTGATGAATCTCGTGTGACGAGTGACTACCGTTCCTGTCATGACTGTAACCAAAAGTGTAAAACATGACATTAAAATCCTAATAAACAAACAAACAAACAAACATTGACTTATAAGGCAGGTTATTCGAACACACTACTTAAGGCCTCAGCATACTTCATGCGGAAACGACGTTCGCCTGGCTTCGGCGACCGGTGTGACGTCATCGCGGAGAACAGAGAGCAGAGGCTTCGCTCATGGAAGCTGGGCGAACTCCGCGGACGACGTCACGCCGCGACAACACCTGTGATTGGTCGGTTAAAAAAAGAGGCGTGTCATGAAAACAAACACGGATTTTGAGGAGCGTCTCAACTGTGGTCATCGGCTGCGTCCGAAATCACGACTTTCATACTGAACAGTACGCAGTTATTAATCATTATTAAGCATTAAGCATTTATTAAACAGTACACGAAAAGTACCTGGATAATCTACTGCTCGGGCAGCATTTTTGTGTATGCAAACACAGCGCACTCGCGTACTGAATGAGCTTCTGTACCGGCCAAGCAGTGCACACTACCTCCATTTACTTACTATGCGATTTTGGACACAGCCATCGTTTTTCGGTAGTCACTCAATTTAAATGACATTAATTTGTCTTTACATTATAAGTGTCACCGCGTCACATGCAGCTGCGGAGCAGACGCGACAGGCAAAACTAAACCGCTAGAAGTATGCCAGCTCGTAAGCTCGCGAAGACGCGTTCGGTAGTTTCGCTGGAAGTATGCTGAGACCTTCAGACAGCGATTCCATCAGTTTTCGCTAACTAAGATAACAGAGTTAGTCTTATGCCATTCAAACCAATGGGATGAGGTGGCACAACGCGCTAGCATGTCGACTAACATCTCCCGAACTTGCAAATAAAAACACTTGTGCAAGTTTATACAAATTAAAAATCAATAACAATTCATTTACGTTTAAAAATAACTCGTTTCTCCGCACCGTCCGCCATGTGTTTTTTATTTTTCTGTGAGAAAAGTTGTGCCGTATTGAATGCTGGGATGGCCTTGATCACCAATAAAGCATCGCATGCTCCCTCGTTTTTGAGTCAAAATAGCGTTGAAATTTTAAGATACCGAAGCGCTGCTGGAGTTTTTAAACCGTGTCCACTCACTGTCCACTCGATTAGACACTCCTACCTAGTCGGTCCACCTTGTAGATGTAAAGTCAGAGACGATCGCTCATCTATTGCTGCTGTTTGAGTCGGTCATCTTCTAGACCTTCATCAGTGGTCAGAGGACGCTGCCCACGGGGCGCTGTTGGCTGGATATTTTTGGACAGTGGGGGGACAGTGCTGCTGTGTCTGATCCACTCATACCAGCACAACACACACTAACACACCACCACCATGTCAGTGTCACTGCAGTGCTGAGAATCATCCATCACCTAAATAATACCTGCTCTGTGGTGGTCCTGTGGGGGTCCTGACCATTGAAGAACAGCATGAAAGGGGGCTAACAAAGCATGTAGAGAAACAGATGGACTACAGTCAGTAATTGTAGAACTACAAAGTGCTTCTATATGGTAAGTGGAGCTGATAAAATGGACAGTGAGTGTGGAAACAAGGAGGTGGTTTTAATGTTATGGCTGATCAGTTGGATCAGTTTCTGTTGGATTTTACTTTAATTTGTCACCTGGCTGTAAATACACACACAGTTTTAAACCCACAGCTTGGAGGACACACCGGTCGCCAGCATAACCCACACACTCCTGGTCCTAAGCCTAAACTGTGTGTGTCAGCGTATGAAGCTCCATTAGACCAGCAGCCTTCATCTTCATTACTGTTTCACTTCAGTCCCTGCAGACTGCACGTCATGATGGAACCTCTAAATCAGAGCCAGAAAGCTGGTTCATCAGAGGAACATTTCAGCTTTTAAGAACATTTCAGAGTGTGGAGTCGTGCTGGAATGGACGCCAAGACCAAATCACTTCCATCCCACTGATCATTAGCATGTCATGTGATTTACATACAAAACAGTCATGTGATTTACATACAAAACAGTCATGGGATTTAAATCAAAACTAGAGATTGGGTTTAGGACCAGCTCTGTTCTAACTCCAGACTATATTAGGTTTAAGCCCAGCTCTGTTCTAACACCAGACTGTATTAGGTTTAAGCCCAGCTCTGTTCTAACTCCAGACTGTATTAGGTTTAAGACCAGCTCTGTTCTAACTTCAGACTGTATTGGGTTTAGGACCAGCTCTGTTCTAACTCCAGACTGTATTAGGTTTAGGACCAGCTCTGTTCTAACTCCAGACTGTATTAGGTTTAGGACCAGCTCAGTTCTAACTCCAGACTGTATTGGGTTTAGGACCAGCTCTGTTCTAACTCCAGACTGTATTAGGTTTAGGACCAGCTCTGTTCTAACTCCAGACTGTATTAGGTTTAAGACCAGCTCTGTTCTAACTCTAGACTGTATTAGGTTTAGGACCAGCTCTGTTCTAACTCCAGACTGTATTAGGTTTAGGACCAGCTCTGTTCTAACTTCAGACTGTATTTGTTTTAGGACCAGCTCTGTTCTAACTCCAGACTGTATTAGGTTTAGGACCAGCTCAGTTCTAACTCCAGACTGTATTAGGTTTAGGACCAGCTCTGTTCTAACTCCAGACTGTATTAGGTTTAGGACCAGCTCAGTTCTAACTCCAGACTGTATTGGGTTTAGGACCAGCTCTGTTCTAACTCCAGACTGTATTAGGTTTAGGACCAGCTCTGTTCTAACTCCAGACTGTATTAGGTTTAAGACCAGCTCTGTTCTAACTCTAGACTGTATTAGGTTTAGGACCAGCTCTGTTCTAACTCCAGACTGTATTAGGTTTAGGACCAGCTCTGTTCTAACTTCAGACTGTATTAGGTTTAGGACCAGCTCTGTTCTAACTCCAGACTGTATTAGGTTTAGGACCAGCTCTGTTCTAACTCCAGACTGTATTAGGTTTAGGACCAGCTCTGTTCTAACTCCAGACTGTATTGGGTTTAGGACCAGCTCAGTTCTAACTCCAGACTGTATTGGGTTTAGGACCAGCTCTGTTCTAACTCCAGACTGTATTAGGTTTAGGACCAGCTCTGTTCTAACTCCAGACTGTATTAGGTTTAAGACCAGCTCTGTTCTAACTCTAGACTGTATTAGGTTTAGGACCAGCTCTGTTCTAACTCCAGACTGTATTAGGTTTAGGACCAGCTCTGTTCTAACTTCAGACTGTATTAGGTTTAGGACCAGCTCTGTTCTTACTCCAGACTGTATTAGGTTTAGGACCAGCTCTGTTCTAACTCCAGACTGTATTAGGTTTAGGACCAGCTCTGTTCTAACTTCAGACTGTATTAGGTTTAGGACCAGCTCTGTTCTAACTCCAGACTGTATTAGGTTTAAGACCAGCTCTGTTCTAACTCTAGACTGTATTAGGTTTAGGACCAGCTCTGTTCTAACTCCAGACTGTATTAGGTTTAAGACCAGCTCGGTTCTAACTCCAGACTGTATTGGGTTTAAGACCAGCTCTGTTCTAACTTCAGACTGTATTAGGTTTAAGACCAGCTCTGTTCTAACTCCAGACTGTATTAGGTTTAGGACCAGCTCTGTTCTAACTCCAGACTGTATTAGGTTTAGGACCAGCTCTGTTCTAACTCCAGACTGTATTAGGTTTAGGACCAGCTCTGTTCTAACTCCAGACTGTATTAGGTTTAGGACCAGCTCTGTTCTAACTCTAGGTTGTATTAGGTTTAGGACCAGCTCTGTTCTAACTCCAGACTGTATTAGGTTTAGGACCAGCTCTGTTCTAACTCCAGACTGTATTAGGTTTAGGACCAGCTCTGTTCTAACTCTAGATTGTATTAGGTTTAGGACCAGCTCTGTTCTAACTTCAGACTGTATTAGTTTTAGGACCAGCTCTGTTCTAACTCCAGACTTTATTAGGTTTAAGACCAGCTCTGTTCTAACTCCAGACTGTATTAGGTTTAGGACCAGCTCTGTTCTAACTCCAGACTGTATTAGGTTTAAGACCAGCTCTGTTCTAACTTCAGACTGTATTAGGTTTAGGACCAGCTCTGTTCTAACTCCAGACTGTATTAGGTTTAGGACCAGCTCTGTTCTAACTCCAGACTGTATTAGGTTTAGGACCAGCTCTGTTCTAACTCTAGATTGTATTAGGTTTAGGACCAGCTCTGTTCTAACTTCAGACTGTATTAGTTTTAGGACCAGCTCTGTTCTAACTCCAGACTTTATTAGGTTTAAGACCAGCTCTGTTCTAACTCCAGACTGTATTAGGTTTAGGACCAGCTCTGTTCTAACTCCAGACTGTATTAGGTTTAGGACCAGCTCTGTTCTAACTCCAGACTGTATTAGGTTTAGGACCAGCTCTGTTCTAACTTCAGACTGTATTAGGTTTAGGACCAGCTCTGTTCTAACTCCAGACTGTATTAGGTTTAGGACCAGCTCTGTTCTAACTACAGACTGTATTAGGTTTAGGACCATCTCTGTTCTTACTCCAGACTGTATTAGGTTTAGGACCAGCTCTGTTCTAACTACAGACTGTATTGGGTTTAGGACCATCTCTGTTCTAACTCCAGACTGTATTGGGTTTAGGACCAGCTCAGTTCTAACTCCAGACTGTATTGGGTTTAGGACCAGCTCTGTTCTAACTCCAGACTGTATTAGGTTTAGGACCAGCTCTGTTCTAACTTCAGACTGTATTAGGTTTAGGACCAGCTCTGTTCTAACTCCAGACTGTATTAGGTTTAGGACCAGCTCTGTTCTAACTTCAGACTGTATTAGGTTTAGGACCAGCTCTGTTCTAACTCCAGACTGTATTAGGTTTAAGACCAGCTCTGTTCTAACTCTAGACTGTATTAGGTTTAGGACCAGCTCTGTTCTAACTCCAGACTGTATTAGGTTTAAGACCAGCTCGGTTCTAACTCCAGACTGTATTGGGTTTAAGACCAGCTCTGTTCTAACTTCAGACTGTATTAGGTTTAAGACCAGCTCTGTTCTAACTCCAGACTGTATTAGGTTTAGGACCAGCTCTGTTCTAACTCCAGACTGTATTAGGTTTAGGACCAGCTCTGTTCTAACTCCAGACTGTATTAGGTTTAGGACCAGCTCTGTTCTAACTCCAGACTGTATTAGGTTTAGGACCAGCTCTGTTCTAACTCTAGATTGTATTAGGTTTAGGACCAGCTCTGTTCTAACTCCAGACTGTATTAGGTTTAGGACCAGCTCTGTTCTAACTCCAGACTGTATTAGGTTTAGGACCAGCTCTGTTCTAACTCCAGACTGTATTAGGTTTAGGACCAGCTCTGTTCTAACTCTAGATTGTATTAGGTTTAGGACCAGCTCTGTTCTAACTTCAGACTGTATTAGTTTTAGGACCAGCTCTGTTCTAACTCCAGACTTTATTAGGTTTAAGACCAGCTCTGTTCTAACTCCAGACTGTATTAGGTTTAGGACCAGCTCTGTTCTAACTCCAGACTGTATTAGGTTTAAGACCAGCTCTGTTCTAACTTCAGACTGTATTAGGTTTAGGACCAGCTCTGTTCTAACTCCAGACTGTATTAGGTTTAGGACCAGCTCTGTTCTAACTCCAGACTGTATTAGGTTTAGGACCAGCTCTGTTCTAACTCTAGATTGTATTAGGTTTAGGACCAGCTCTGTTCTAACTTCAGACTGTATTAGTTTTAGGACCAGCTCTGTTCTAACTCCAGACTTTATTAGGTTTAAGACCAGCTCTGTTCTAACTCCAGACTGTATTAGGTTTAGGACCAGCTCTGTTCTTACTCCAGACTGTATTAGGTTTAGGACCAGCTCTGTTCTAACTCCAGACTGTATTAGGTTTAGGACCAGCTCTGTTCTAACTCCAGACTGTATTAGGTTTAGGACCAGCTCTGTTCTAACTCTAGATTGTATTAGGTTTAGGACCAGCTCTGTTCTAACTTCAGACTGTATTAGTTTTAGGACCAGCTCTGTTCTAACTCCAGACTTTATTAGGTTTAAGACCAGCTCTGTTCTAACTCCAGACTGTATTAGGTTTAGGACCAGCTCTGTTCTAACTCCAGACTGTATTAGGTTTAGGACCAGCTCTGTTCTAACTCCAGACTGTATTAGGTTTAGGACCAGCTCTGTTCTAACTCTAGATTGTATTAGGTTTAGGACCAGCTCTGTTCTAACTTCAGACTGTATTAGGTTTAGGACCAGCTCTGTTCTAACTCCAGACTGTATTAGGTTTAGGACCAGCTCTGTTCTAACTCCAGACTTTATTAGGTTTAAGACCAGCTCTGTTCTAACTCCAGACTGTATTAGGTTTAGGACCAGCTCTGTTCTAACTACAGACTGTATTAGGTTTAGGACCATCTCTGTTCTTACTCCAGACTGTATTAGGTTTAGGACCAGCTCTGTTCTAACTACAGACTGTATTAGGTTTAGGACCAGCTCTGTTCTAACTACAGACTGTATTAGGTTTAGGATCAGCTCTGTTCTAACTCTAGATTGTATTAGGTTTAGGACCATCTCTGTTCTTACTCCAGACTGTATTAGGTTTAGGACCAGCTCTGTTCTAACTACAGACTGTATTAGGTTTAGGACCAGCTCTGTTCTAACTCCAGACTGTATTAGGTTTAGGACCAGCTCTGTTCTAACTCCAGACTGTATTAGGTTTAGGACCAGCTCTGTTCTAACTCCAGACTGTATTAGGTTTAGGACCAGCTCTGTTCTAACTCTAGATTGTATTAGGTTTAGGACCAGCTCTGTTCTAACTCCAGACTGTATTAGGTTTAGGACCAGCTCTGTTCTAACTCCAGACTGTATTAGGTTTAGGACCAGCTCTGTTCTAACTCCAGACTGTATTAGGTTTAGGACCAGCTCTGTTCTAACTCTAGATTGTATTAGGTTTAGGACCAGCTCTGTTCTAACTCCAGACTGTATTAGGTTTAGGACCAGCTCTGTTCTAACTCCAGACTGTATTAGGTTTAAGACCAGCTCTGTTCTAACTTCAGACTGTATTAGGTTTAAGACCAGCTCTGTTCTAACTCCAGACTGTATTAGGTTTAGGACCAGCTCTGTTCTAACTCCAGACTGTATTAGGTTTAGGACCAGCTCTGTTCTAACTCCAGACTGTATTAGGTTTAGGACCAGCTCTGTTCTAACTCCAGACTGTATTAGGTTTAGGACCAGCTCTGTTCTAACTCTAGATTGTATTAGGTTTAGGACCAGCTCTGTTCTAACTCCAGACTGTATTAGGTTTAGGACCAGCTCTGTTCTAACTCCAGACTGTATTAGGTTTAGGACCAGCTCTGTTCTAACTCCAGACTGTATTAGGTTTAGGACCAGCTCTGTTCTAACTCTAGATTGTATTAGGTTTAGGACCAGCTCTGTTCTAACTTCAGACTGTATTAGTTTTAGGACCAGCTCTGTTCTAACTCCAGACTTTATTAGGTTTAAGACCAGCTCTGTTCTAACTCCAGACTGTATTAGGTTTAGGACCAGCTCTGTTCTAACTCCAGACTGTATTAGGTTTAAGACCAGCTCTGTTCTAACTTCAGACTGTATTAGGTTTAGGACCAGCTCTGTTCTAACTCCAGACTGTATTAGGTTTAGGACCAGCTCTGTTCTAACTCCAGACTGTATTAGGTTTAGGACCAGCTCTGTTCTAACTCTAGATTGTATTAGGTTTAGGACCAGCTCTGTTCTAACTTCAGACTGTATTAGTTTTAGGACCAGCTCTGTTCTAACTCCAGACTTTATTAGGTTTAAGACCAGCTCTGTTCTAACTCCAGACTGTATTAGGTTTAGGACCAGCTCTGTTCTTACTCCAGACTGTATTAGGTTTAGGACCAGCTCTGTTCTAACTCCAGACTGTATTAGGTTTAGGACCAGCTCTGTTCTAACTCCAGACTGTATTAGGTTTAGGACCAGCTCTGTTCTAACTCTAGATTGTATTAGGTTTAGGACCAGCTCTGTTCTAACTTCAGACTGTATTAGTTTTAGGACCAGCTCTGTTCTAACTCCAGACTTTATTAGGTTTAAGACCAGCTCTGTTCTAACTCCAGACTGTATTAGGTTTAGGACCAGCTCTGTTCTAACTCCAGACTGTATTAGGTTTAGGACCAGCTCTGTTCTAACTCCAGACTGTATTAGGTTTAGGACCAGCTCTGTTCTAACTCTATATTGTATTAGGTTTAGGACCAGCTCTGTTCTAACTTCAGACTGTATTAGGTTTAGGACCAGCTCTGTTCTAACTCCAGACTGTATTAGGTTTAGGACCAGCTCTGTTCTAACTCCAGACTTTATTAGGTTTAAGACCAGCTCTGTTCTAACTCCAGACTGTATTAGGTTTAGGACCAGCTCTGTTCTAACTACAGACTGTATTAGGTTTAGGACCATCTCTGTTCTTACTCCAGACTGTATTAGGTTTAGGACCAGCTCTGTTCTAACTACAGACTGTATTAGGTTTAGGACCAGCTCTGTTCTAACTACAGACTGTATTAGGTTTAGGATCAGCTCTGTTCTAACTCTAGATTGTATTAGGTTTAGGACCATCTCTGTTCTTACTCCAGACTGTATTAGGTTTAGGACCAGCTCTGTTCTAACTACAGACTGTATTAGGTTTAGGACCAGCTCTGTTCTAACTCCAGACTGTATTAGGTTTAGGACCAGCTCTGTTCTAACTCCAGACTGTATTAGGTTTAGGACCAGCTCTGTTCTAACTCCAGACTGTATTAGGTTTAGGACCAGCTCTGTTCTAACTCTAGATTGTATTAGGTTTAGGACCAGCTCTGTTCTAACTCCAGACTGTATTAGGTTTAGGACCAGCTCTGTTCTAACTCCAGACTGTATTAGGTTTAGGACCAGCTCTGTTCTAACTCCAGACTGTATTAGGTTTAGGACCAGCTCTGTTCTAACTCTAGATTGTATTAGGTTTAGGACCAGCTCTGTTCTAACTTCAGACTGTATTAGTTTTAGGACCAGCTCTGTTCTAACTCCAGACTGTATTAGGTTTAAGACCAGCTCTGTTCTAACTCCAGACTGTATTAGGTTTAGGACCAGCTCTGTTCTAACTCCAGACTGTATTAGGTTTAAGACCAGCTCTGTTCTAACTTCAGACTGTATTAGGTTTAGGACCAGCTCTGTTCTAACTCCAGACTGTATTAGGTTTAGGACCAGCTCTGTTCTAACTCTAGATTGTATTAGGTTTAGGACCAGCTCTGTTCTAACTTCAGACTGTATTAGTTTTAGGACCAGCTCTGTTCTAACTCTAGACTTTATTAGGTTTAAGACCAGCTCTGTTCTAACTCCAGACTGTATTAGGTTTAGGACCAGCTCTGTTCTAACTCCAGACTGTATTAGGTTTAGGACCAGCTCTGTTCTAACTCCAGACTGTATTAGGTTTAGGACCAGCTCTGTTCTAACTCCAGACTGTATTAGGTTTAGGACCAGCTCTGTTCTAACTCTAGATTGTATTAGGTTTAGGACCAGCTCTGTTCTAACTTCAGACTGTATTAGGTTTAGGACCAGCTCTGTTCTAACTCCAGACTGTATTAGGTTTTGGACCAGCTCTGTTCTAACTCCAGACTGTATTAGGTTTAGGACCAGCTCTGTTCTAACTCCAGACTGTATTAGGTTTAGGACCAGCTCTGTTCTAACTCCAGACTGTATTAGGTTTAGGACCAGCTCTGTTCTAACTCCAGACTGTATTAGGTTTAGGACCAGCTCTGTTCTAACTCCAGACTGTATTAGGTTTAGGACCAGCTCTGTTCTAACTCCAGACTGTATTAGGTTTAGGACCAGCTCTGTTCTAACTCTAGATTGTATTAGGTTTAGGACCAGCTCTGTTCTAACTCCAGACTGTATTAGGTTTAGGACCAGCTCTGTTCTAACTCCAGACTGTATTAGGTTTAGGACCAGCTCTGTTCTAACTCTAGATTGTATTAGGTTTAGGACCAGCTCTGTTCTAACTCCAGACTGTATTAGGTTTAGGACCAGCTCTGTTCTAACTCCAGACTGTATTAGGTTTAGGACCAGCTCTGTTCTAACTCTAGATTGTATTAGGTTTAGGACCAGCTCTGTTCTAACTCCAGACTGTATTAGGTTTAGGACCAGCTCTGTTCTAACTCCAGACTGTATTAGGTTTAGGACCAGCTCTGTTCTAACTCCAGACTGTATTAGGTTTAGGACCAGCTCTGTTCTAACTCCAGACTGTATTAGGTTTAGGACCAGCTCTGTTCTAACTCCAGACTGTATTAGGTTTAGGACCAGCTCTGTTCTAACTCCAGACTGTATTAGGTTTAGGACCAGCTCTGTTCTAACTCCAGACTGTATTAGGTTTAGGACCAGCTCTGTTCTAACTCTAGATTGTTCTGGGTTTTGCTGATGTTGGTGCCAGATGAGGTTTGAATCTCGACTTTTATTCACCATGCGTCTCATAAAATTATGTGTTCTGACATTTCATGGCCGAGTTGCTGTGGTTCCTAAACGCTTCCACTTTTCCACTCTTTTAAAAGTATGTATAAGGTCAGACTGCATGGCGCAGTGCTCGTGATTAAGAGGTGTGTCCTAATACTTTCGTTTATTAAGTGAATTTGCTTTTGCAAAGGATTGAAAACTGCTTTGTTTGAATAACGGAGAACATGTGCAACAACATGCTACTGTTTCAGCTTGTGTGTTTCAGGAGAAGCGAACGCTGCTGACAGATCGTATAAACAATAATTAACATAATAATAACCTGATCGTTACTGAAACCTGATCCCTCCTCTCTCCCCCGCCCTTCTGTTCCAGCCTCGGTGGAACAGCCGTGCTGTAAAGCCCTGTACGACTTCGACCCGGAGAACGAGGGCGAGCTGGGCTTCCGCGAGGGCGACATCATCACCCTCACCAGCCAGATCGACGAGAACTGGTACGAGGGCACGCTGCGCGGCCAGTCCGGCTTCTTCCCCCTGAACTACGTGGATGTGATCGTCCCGCTGTCTCAGTAGACGGCCGCTCGTACGGGCGAGAGAGAGAGAAATAAAGGGTTCATGTTCCAGCCGTGGTGGTTGTACCTGAACTCGACGCTTTTAAGAATTGAAGAAAGGAACTTCTCACATTCCTGAAGGAGAAAGAAACGACTCGTTTTTAAGGGACTGGTGTAAAGGACTGACTCTCGGACTAACGTACATACAGGACTCGCCATGACTTCATTAACCAGATCTTACCATCAGTAAACGTTTAATTCTTTAATATCACGCTATTGAATAATACCACATAGTATAAAACACAATGCTCTTATTAAGCATTCATTTCATTTCAGTTTTACCAACTATATAATATATAAAGCATTTAGAGTTGAGCTCGGTGCGACAAACTGTTATCATTACTGCGATTATGTACACTGCAAAACACTGTTTTGATTGTCAGTAAACCGACTACGCACTTATTTCACTACAGCAGCGGTTCCTAAAATTTTTCTGCATGGCCCCCTTTTGTAAATATGAATATTTCCCCACTTCAGCACATCTCAGCAGGCCGGACGCCTATACAGACAATGGCTCGTTTGTAGGGTGTGAACCAGAGGGGATTCCTCATAACTAATGCAATTCTGATCTCTGCTGGCTGATCGATGGTGCTGCACAGAGACAACGGGGATAATGGAGCACGTGTCTGAGGGGGCATGTGTTAGTCACCGCTCTCCTCGGTCAGTAGTGGAGGTCAGCAGCAGTAGAGAGGAAGCAAAATGCAGTAGGGTTGGGAGGAAAAATGCAAGAAAAGATATAATCTATATAAATCTACAACTAATAAGCAAAACAATGTTTATTTTTTATATAAACAAACCAGCAGAATTTGTTTATAAACAAAACAGCAATAGGGTGTGCCCCCCAGTTTGGGAACCACTGCACTAGCGCATTAAACTAGGGATCAATCGATGTTATTCAGGTACAAATAGAGAGCAAATGTTCTGATCTTCAAAACTAATTTAATTAATGTAATAAAAATCATCAATACGTAGGGTCACTCAGGTGGCACAGCGGTAAAACACACACTGGAACCACAGCTGGGATCTCGAATACATGTGAGCAGCCACATGAGCAACGATTGGCCCGTTGTTCAGATATGGGCGGGATTAAGCCGGATGGGGTCTCTCTCACATGACTGGTGCAATTACGACCTCTGCTGGCTGATTGATGGCGCATGCACAGAGACGAGGAAAGAGTGCGGTCAGGGTGTGTCTCCCCGTACACGACGCTGAGCTGCACTGCAATCGTCAAAGCGTAGGTGATAAGATGCGTACGGCCGCTGCCCACGTGTCGGAGGGGGCGTGGGTTAGCTTCGTTCTCCTCGATCAGAGCGGGGATCGGCATTGGTGGAGAGGAAGCGTGACGCAATCGGGCAATTGGACGCGCTAAACAAAAAATAAATAAATAAAATAATCAGTACGTACAAGTTTTACCACAGCTTTACCTTGGTCAGGGTTGCAGTGGGTCTTTACGTTCTCCGGACAGGGAATTCATCTCAGGGTCTCGGCCATCCCTGACTCCAGACTTATAATGTCCAATAATGTCTGTGTGTAAACACCCGACCGGCTGAAAGCACCACTGGGGATTTGAACCTTGGGTCCCAGCTGTACGAACAAGCACCCGGTCTCATATATTCAATCAGCATAAAGTCAGTGTATCCTCATAAACCAATCAAACCAATCATAAAGAGTCTTCATTCATTGTTTTGTGTAACCACTGCTTTTCTCCTGGTCAGTGTCATGATCAGGGACATGCCTGGCTATCCCTCAGACACAGCCAATCCTGCCTGTCTGTCTCGAGCTCCCCATAAAACGTCTATTTCTGTAAGCAATGGAATGAAAAATGACTGAACCTGATTATTTCATTACCTCACACACCACAGCCATCACAACACACGTCGTGAATCGTTCAGTATTCTGATATATCAGAGCCAAATCGTCTCAAAATGTAAAAATGTTTGTGCGCATGTTAAGGACTTCCCCAAACTAAACACACACACACACACACACTAAACCTCTGGACTGACACGACGTCTCTGACTCCCCCCTGCTGGTCAGGATGAGAAATGGACCTGCATTATAACTCGGACGTTTCGGACCTGTCGACTGGACACTGTGGGCTGTGTGTGTACAGCCGGCCGCTCAGTGTGTAAAGCGTTCCTGAGCCACACACAAGTACAGGAGCTTCATACACACCCCTCACTATACTAACACACCCCACAAAACACCCACACGTTTTACATTTTAGTGCACATGGTGATGTTTAATGTGGAGATGCACTTTGGTCCTCGAGCTTTAGGGATTCCAGTACGCCCGAAAGCCGGCACACTGCATTATTTTTTAAATAGGAGACACTTTGTTTGTTTACACAGATTATATTGCAGTACGTGCTGGTCAACAAATCTCATTTAATAGTAATAATATTAATAATGGAGTGATCTGATTTCACAGAGATGAAATAGCGCTGCTTATGAGAATTGAATTGAAAAAATTGCTCAAAACAACAAAATAAATCCAGTTGTGTTAGATTTATCTGCCTAAAATGAGAGTCCAGACCTCACGCCGACGAGACTCGCCTAACTGGATTTTCTGAATTAAATATAAAAAGTATAATTTTATAACAGTGTCTTCTGCATTACTGTGATTTAGTGAAGATGTTTCTAGAACGTTCTTGAAGCAGATGGAATGAACAGACGCATAATCACAGGTATCAACAGTACAGAAGCAAATGCGACGTTCTGCAGAGCCCACAATAACAGCAAAGCTGTGAGGATTATTTACATCCATTTTTACACTACACGTTTTTTCTCTGCAGTGAGAAGCAGAACACTAACAGCTCACCAAGTAAAATGATCCACCAGACCGATAATGGATTGATCCCTATATTATATGAGCTTTAGTTCAGGATGTAGATTGTTTCCCTTGTTAAATCATTATTTTAGACTTTAGAAGTTTGTTTTTGGTTTTGTAAACACCTGACCAGACCACTGGGAGTTCAAACCTTAATTCCCAGCGGTATGAACAAGCGTCCGTCTCATATATTTCATCAGTGTAAAGTCAAGCTCCGTCACATCTAGTAGGAGCAGCATTGCTGGCACCGCAGTCTTTAACCCCGAGAGGGTAAACAGGTTTCTGTCAGAACCACCTCGGGGTAAAACAACAGATGATGATGTAACAATGTGAAATTGTTAATTGTAAAATGTCAGTAGCTTTAGACTCCACCACCCCTGATTATTACAGCATAACTAAAGTCAGTGTTTTGATAAAATTATTAGTTCTTTCCGTACTTTTAAATGTACTTGGAACGTTCAAACAATGTAAGATAAAAATGTAAATTTTACAGTATATTACACTACAGCTTACAGTCCAGAGATTCGGTCATCCTGATACTTTTACTAGTTAATCAAGCCGTGTTAAAGCAGGGAAACACTAAAGTGCAACTGTGAATATCGATGCCACCTCTGATCCAGTATTCAGAGGGGTGTTGAGTAGTTTAAACACTACAGCTCGGTTGAAAACGCTACACACTCCCTTCCGTCCGTGTATTCAACATAAACGATTGTCTTTCTGTCATCGTGAGCTGAAGTGATCGTGAGCATGTGCACACTCGTCGTTCGTGATTCGTTTTTGATGGGCAGCAGATAGAGAAGGAAAAACCTCGACTCTGTTGGAATGTATTTGTTTAAAAGTCTTTTAAATATCTGTTGCCTGTTTTGCCGATACTGCTGGCAGTGTCGCCTCCCCAACACACACAGGCTCACGTCTCTATAGTAGACTTGTTTGTGGCCTTTTTATTTTAAGGTTTTAGTAACACTAAATGAGCTAAAAAAAAAAGCTCTGAGATTTAAAACCATGAAGGATTGAACATGATGGAACCTTAACATCTACTTGCCTTGCTTTAGTGATGTTAGAATTCTCTCTCTGTCCGGTTTACTTTCTTTAGTGTGTGTTTCTGTGTTCTTTCAATTGATAAATCATGTCCACATCCAGTCGTGTCAAGGTTTTTAGGAAGTGTTGGTGGATTAAAGGAAAACCACTGTCCACTAGTTTCCGGCCAATCCAAATGTGTTTTTATTCAGTCAGGTGTCTTAAGTTTGTTTTTTTAAGCTGTGCACTTGAACTCTGAAGCTACTGGAGCCAACAGTTTGATGAATTACACAAATATGATGCATCGTTCATGGGAGGAAACTTTTCCAAGCTGACTCGACCCATGTTGTGCTTACAGATGTTAGCATGAAGCAGCTTTCAGGCTGACCACAAATATCTGCATTACACTTTTGCTCCAGCTGTTTCTTGCATGCTAGGTTCTAGTCTTTCTTGTTAATTACCCAGGATGCTCCGGCTTCAGACATCACGATTAAAAAAAAGTACCACTTAATAACCTCATTTTCGTGCCCCGTTACTCCCCAAACCAATTGCAACTTCTGAGCTTTGGGCATTGTATGACTGTTATGACCTGTGTATTCCTGTTTACAGCGTACCCGTGTGTGTGTGTGTGTGTGTGTGTGTGTCCCAAAAAATGGTTTGCGTGCCTTGAAGATGTTCTAGTAAACCAAACGATAGTATCGTGTTTTTGTGGGGGGGTTCGGTGTCGTACGAAGGGCTCGGTGTGTTCACGTTTGGCTTTGGCATGAGCTGTGTACCAGCATGAGTACAGATGTGCCTTCGCAGCAACTCTACAATTACAAAAATAAAAAAGCATAAAGAGAAAAAGACTAAAAATGTATTTTTTTTCTCAGTCTAATCCAGCCGAGTGCCAGAATGATTTTAGAACACGAGATGATTCTGGTAGTCGTGTTTAGTATTATATTATTTTTATATGTGTAATCTTTTATAATGAATTATTTGCATGTTAGTTCTATACAGTAACTTGCTAACGCACATTTTAGTTGAAGAAAAAAACTCTGGTTTGTCTTGAAGGGAAAAACAAACTAACTGCATTTTTCTGTTACTCTTAAATATAATGTACTCCTAAATATTTGTACCTGCTTCTCCATTCTTTTAAGAAAATAAATGATGAGAAATATTTCATGATCCTTTGTTTAATCGTACTGAAAAGAAGGAACTCCACCTGCACCACCTATCTGGTGTAAAGTATGCTGATACCCTTTCTAATGATCAAGTTCAGGTGTTTTACCCACACCCATCTCTAACAAGTATATATAATTAATGATATAGAATAAACTACACACTTTGTTCAGGTGTTTTACCCACACCCATCTCTAACAAGTATATACACTGCCTGGCCAAAAAAAAAGGTCACACACTGTAATATTTGGTTGGACCGCCTTTAGCTTTGATTACGGCACGCATTCACTGTGGCATCGTTTCCACAAGCTTCCCTCGAGTTCCCTTCACATTATGCACTTTGTGCCCCGGGGCAGGAACAGGAAAAGGCCTCTTGCCACTACGTCACATCCATAAAAACATAGTTGAGTAGCCCTGACCTTAACCCTAATACACACCTTTAAGATAAATTAGATTACAAGCAGGACCTTATGCATGGACTAAACGGGCACAGATTTCCACAGACGCTCATACAGCTTCTGGGAGGTCCTCTCTGTCTAGCTAATGCAGGTGTCTTCATACATTTGGCCATATGTAATCTGCACAGATAGTGACTTTAATTATTTCGGGAAAGCATTTATGCTGCAGACATGAGATTATGTTACCCGTTTCTACTTAATGGAAATGGGCAACATATCCAATCGCCAATCAGTCCTAAAAGTTTTGGTGGTTAGTCATGAGGTGGCATCAAAGAGGAAGCAAAAAACACCTGAGAACAAGCTGAGAAAATTAAAAATACAGAACAGAGGAAAATTGCTTTGCCACAAATACCATCAATAGTAAGGTCATATCCATATCGGAGGGTGACGGATTGTGTAGCGTGCGCTGTGCAATTATTAAAGTTGGTCAGGTAGTGAAAAAAACACAAATGATTTATTTGATTGGTTCCAGTGTATATTTATAAAACACATACAGTTCACTAGATTGATTACATTCTACACTGCACTACTGACAAACACCCACCAAACAATAATACTTTGTTCTTCTTCTTTCGTACTTTTATTTTCTATATGTTCTACACTTCTACCCACAGGAATTGAAGACGATCATGGACTGGCTGCAGGTAGTGAGGCTGCTTTAACAGTTCAGCAGTACGTCTACTCATCTTCAAAAAGGATTTGAGTACATCAGTGGTCCCCAACCACCGGCCCGTGGACCGGTACCGGTCTGTGGGTCATTTATTTTTATTATATTTGTTTATGCATTTTCTCCCCTTTTTTCCCTTTTTAGTGCGTCCAATTGCCCGATTGCGTCATGCGTCCGATCCTCGCTCTGATCGAGGAGAACGAAGCTAACCCACGCCCCCTCCGACACGTGGGCAGCAGCCGTATGCATCTTATCACCTGCACTTTGACGAGTGCAGTGCAGCTCAGCGTTGTGTATGGAGAGACACACCCTGAGTGCACTCTTATCTCATCTCTGTGCAGGCGCCATCAATCAGCCAGCAGAGTCGTGGGAGAGAGACCCCATCCGGCTTAGTCCCGCCCATGTCTGAACAACAGGCCAATCGTGTGGCCGCCAAGCCTTAGTCGGTAGGCAGAGCTGAGATTCGATACGATGTATTCGAGATCCCAGCTCTGGTTCCAGCGAGTGTTTTTTACTGCTGCGCCACCTGAGCGGCCTTTATTACTGTTTTATTTATTACTGGGCCGCACAGAAAGAATAAATAAATAGAGATCGCTACATCAGCAATGAAAACACTACTTTTTTACGGGTGTTATCGTCTCCAATCACCCCTAGGTGGGAGCAGCGTTTCGTTGCAGCAAAAAAGGTCATTTGTGAGTAGCAAAGTCACTCTATTTTAAATCCCCCCGCCCCTGCAGATCCGTGAAATTATATCTTACATGAAACCGGTCCGTGGTGCGAGAAAGGTTGGGGAGCGCTGATGTACATCACATGGTTCAGGCAAGATTTAATGCAGCTCAGATGTAAGATGTAGTTCTGATGAAGACTGACGGTTGGTGTGTATCTTGGTGTGGTAGCTCAGATGTTTAACATACTGGACTAGTAACCAGGTTGCCACTGTTGGGCCCCTGAGCAAGGCCCTTAACCCTCAATTGCTTGATTTGTACTGTCATAATTGTAAGTCATTTTGGATAAAATTGCCATAAATCTAAAAACATGCTGGATGTAAATCACCTACAGCTGATCTGGCTCTGTGATTTCCTCCATGCTGATAACGTATCACATCTACACGCCCTTGTGGACGTGTGTATGTTTGTCTCAGGGCATCACATTGTGCATGGCACATCGAACACTGGGGGCACTCGGTGATGTAGTAGTGGCTTACTACGCTGACCCTGTGATCGATTGGTGCCTTTCCAAGTGTTTACTGGTTGAACCGGACCCGCCACGGCCCTGACCTTCTTTCTAATGATGTTCCTCCTTGCAGGAAATGCCCTTATACACACTGCTCAAATTATACAAGCATGATTGTGCAGAAGCAAGATCCTGACGTTTGATGTGGAGTTCCACACAGAGCCCTGACCTCAACTCTACTGAAGACTTTGGGGATGAATTGGAATGTTGACTCTGAGCTAGGTTATCATGCTTTGTTTACATCAGTGCCTGACCTGACTGAATGAGCAAAATTTGTACACAACAGCTCCAAAATCTAGTGGAATTGTAGCCTTGAGGTAAAGGTACCGGACTAGTAATCAGAAGGTTGCTGGATCAAGGCCCTTAACCCTTAACGTCTGCTAAGTGCCAAAAATTTACATTTTGTTCAGAACACTTCATATTAAATCAGTGGTTTTGTAGAGGGACGTCCAACAAGCTCACGGTCAGATGTCCACATACTTTTGGCAATAGTGTATATAATTACTGTAGGTGTGTATAACACCCAGAAGATTAAAACAGCCTGGATATGTAATAAAAAGGAGACCAAGTTTGAAGAATAAAATACTTTGCTAGAATGCCAGCCAACAATCTCTATGGTTGCTATCGGCTCTACCGACAGTCGGCCACAGGTGGTCAACAGCAGCCTGACCATTTAAAGCTCTAATACTGAAGCCGAGCGTCAACACTACCCGACGGTCCAGACCAGTCGCGCTCTCTAAAATCATTCCCGTCTCCACCAGGATCCCCTGCATGAAGATTTCCATCACTGCATGTTGCGTAGCTGGTTGTAGACGTGCTCCAGGATCTGAGAATAGGTCTGTTCTTTGGGAGCGTGACCGCTCAGGGACGCCTGAGAAAGAGGACATGTTGAGGAGGTAAGAAATCAATGACCAGTCATACATGTTGAAATAGTTGCCCAAATATTGTGCATGGCAGTGCCTATTTAACTTTAAATGTTAATGCTGACTGAATGAATGTACACGTGCTTAAGGACGGAGTCAGCGCTGATTTGCTAAACATGATGTTTAGTTAAGGACGGTTCAGTAAGGCTACAGATGGTGTGGTTGCCAAACAGTTCAATCCCTACCCGGGCTCACTGTCTGAAAAGTTTGGCATGTTCTCCCACTTTGTATTGGGCAATTGTGGCTACTTCCATTTCTTTCCACCTTCAAAAAACATGCAGAGGGTGGATTGGCTGATGTACATGACCCCTGGGTGTGAGTAAGTAAGAGGGCAGTCGTAGCTTAACTGTTTCGGACTTGGTTGCTGGCTCAAGCCCCCGCCACTGTTGGGCCTGTGAGCGAGACCCTGAACTGCTTGCGTTGTATTGGATCCGCATTTAAATCACTTTGGCTAAGAGCCTGATGGGCAGTGTCAGCTCAGGGGTTAGTAATCATAAGGTTGCTGGTTCAAGTCCCTCAGAATTGCATTGTATTCATTCACTTCTGAAATGTACTTAAAATAAGAGAGTCTGATAATTGCCATAAACGTGTGTGTGCGTGTGTGTGCGTGTGTGTGTGTGTGTGTGTGTGTGTGTGCTGACTCACCTTGATTTTATCCAGTATGGAGGTATCAGCACACCACATCTGACTGAAGTTGACCAGGTCAGGAGCTGTTCGATAGAACTCCACCAGCATCATCTACGATCAATTACAACTCAGTGTTCTATCAATAATACTCAATATTAATATTAATACTTTAAATTAATTAGATGGGGGATTAAAAATCTGTATCCGATTCACCACCTTCACTTTAGTCTTCTGTAAATATCAGGGTATTAAAACTGATACTAGACCTTCAGTAACGTAAATAACTAATTTTGTTTTAGCTCTTTAATGACTAAAGCTCAGATGTCTGGCTATACTTTATTATTTTCCACTATTATTACAGGTTTTCCCTACAATCTGAAAGAAAAGTGTTCCTACAAGACCTTTTGTAAACACCAAATCACACACACAACCTAAAATAACACCTGCATAGTGAAAGTATGAATGATCTGATGGATATGATTTCTAGAAAGCAGAAATTATTTGTTTCGCTTAACAGATTGTTGCTTCTATGACCAAACACTTTTGCAAAAGCGTTTTTTTTTGCTAAACAGGTATAAATGTAGGTCTTTCGTAATAAATGAGCCATTTCGAAAAGCTGCATATATCTTTATTACTAAATATAACTACAATATATAATATAAACTTATAAAATTGTGTGTAAGCTACTGAAAAATGCATCTCTTTTTAATTATTCCCCAAAAAGACTATAAAATCACACAAAACAACTAACAGCTACAACAGTAACTATATAATTTTTTTTTAAATAGATTAGCAGGTTCTCGGTTGGCACAGGAGTCTAAAATTCTAGCTTTCAACAGTTCCAAGGCATTTGAATATTAATGATAAGTTCATTTTATATAGTGCCTTTCTCATACTCAAGGTCACTTTACAACAAAACATTATCAACTGTTTACAGGAGGGGAGGAAATTGATGAAAATATTGAGTAAACAGGTATGTTTTAAGTTGAGTTTTAAAGGATGAACGTGAGGAGCAGAAACGGAGAAATTGTGGTTAAGTTCCATAGTTTAGGGGCCATGACACTGAAAGATCTGCCCCCCCTGCCGAGACCAGTCTGAAATTAGGGATCATTGAGGACCTGAATATCATGTGCATTCATTTAAATCTTTTGTTTGGTTCCCAGTTACTGACACAATCCTCCCATAAATAACTGCCTACCAGACAATCAAGTTATCCCTAAAACATCACAGACAAAGTAACAGTCCCTGAATTCTTGCTTAAATATCGTACCATTTCGTTGAGAACATCAGTAGTCAGGAAGTTGTCCTGCACGTATGTGACCTCCACAGCCACTGGGATACCATAATCGTTCGGCCTTTGCTGTACAAGAGAGAACTTTTTAGTTTCTATTCTTAAACACTTGTGACTGTACCAGGCATGGTATTATTTTATTACAAAATTATTTTAGTTTAGTTTTCATTTAACTAGTTGCAAAAACAGTTGGGACTAAAGCTTTAAGAGTTCAGTAAACCACAGTGGGAGCCCTTATCTACAAATGGAAGAAACTTGGGAAAGTGGTGAGTCCAGCCCGAAGTGGCTGGTCAGTTAAAAATGGATCTGGAAAACTTAAACCTTTAAGACTATACAAAAAAATTTAATAACAGTGAGATCCATAGGAAAGGTAGCACTGCTATCCAAGAGAAACGTCAGTGCTTGTATGTGTTTACAAAATCCTCAATACCGATTAATCAAAATGTAAACGTTTCTGACAAAAATATCTCATTATATCTGGTATAAAAACAATTACAGCTTTTTATAGTAAGAACATTATACCAACAGTCAAATTAAGAGGCAGTGATGGTGTGGAAGTGCTTTTATACATTAAGAATTAAATAATCAATTCCACTCTGCAGGAGATACTAATTGGCCACCGTATCTGCGGGTGGGGCCGGACTATGTGTGGGTGGGTGGGTCTTCATACGCTGTGTAAGAGACACCTGTGCAGAATGCAGGGGCGAGAAGAGGAGCGCTGTGCACGTGTCGGAAGAGGCGTGTGCAGCGACATGCTCTCCTCGGATGCAATCGGGTATCCCTCAGCAGAGTGCGCTAAATAAATTAAGAGGAATGTTCAGTCATCTGTCCATAAGCTGAAGATGAAGCTTAATTGTGTTCTGCAGCAAACCAGTGGTCAAAAACATACCAAAGTCAATAGCAGGGGCACATACTGTATATAGGGCTGAAAACAAACAGAAGTTATAAAGGGATGTTAGACAAAGTCCTGACCTACTGGGTTAAGTTCAAGCTTAAATCCCAGCAGTCATTGCTGATAAAAGTGGCTTAACCAGTTACCAATTGTTCAAGTAAGGAAAGGGGAAGGTTTAACAAGGCTGATATGGGTTAATAAAATAGAAATAATGCTTCATAAAGTTTTTGCATTACATTTCTTGTAAAATCATATTAAATTATCTGAAATGTGACAAACATGCAATAATAGCAAGAACTCAAAAAGGGGGTGATTACTTTTTCACACTACTGTATTACACAACCTGATTTTTATTTGTGGCTGTCACTTCTGACACTGCAGACACATAAACCTCTGTCTGCCACACAAGGCTGAAATGAGCTGCACTTACTTCTGGAGGTGGAACCACCCAGAATGGAGTGATGGTTGACGCCACGCCCTGGTTGCCATGGTAATACGGTCCTGTTGAAAAAACGAGTATAAGGTAAATCAAGTTTCTTCGCTTATACGGACTCGCCAGAGCAACAGAGACTCAAACCTAGCGAATCGTTGCAGCCACACAGGGTGTGGTGAACATTTAGGATTGAACCTGGGTCCCCGAGACTCATGCTGTGCAACACCCACCTGACCTTTTTCAGACAGTTATTGCCAATCTCATGGTAAAAATAGGGAAGGTAGACAAGACCCCGTGATGGATCTGTGTTCTATCTAGGGTGTGATACTGCATTGCACCAAGTGATTCTGTGGAAAACTGACCCACCGTGACCCTGACCATGATAAATCGGTACTAAAACATAAAAATGACAGTCAATAATTGTGAATAAATACAATGCAAGCTATTGAGGGGTTAAGGGCCTTGCTTAAGAGGGCAGCAACCTGGCGGTGGTGGGGCTTGAACCAGCAACCTTCCTATCAACAGTCCAGAACCTTAGCTGTGCACCCACTGCTGAACCTCTGTTGTACAGACAGTATGTTTAATATGCACAACTGAGTAAAAGCAGGCTATTGTAGTCTATTGGTTGAGATACTGGACTAGTAATCAAAAGGTCGCTGCCACTGTTGGGCCCCTGAGCAAGGCCCTTAAACCTCAATTGCTCAGACAATATACTTAATCTGTATGTGTACACCTTACTCTGCATGTGTAAGAGTGAACACTGTCTCACCACAGATGATGCCCAAGCAGGGCTGGAATCCGTTACTGCTGCCCTGTAGGCGAAGCTGGTGGTCCATCTGCGAATCGATGTCCTGCAGCGACGGGAGGGCGGGACCTCGGGGGTGAGTGTGGTACCAGCCCACCAGTGAGAGTCCTCGCATAAACAGGTTCTGACAAATCTGCAGCGCAAACGGTACCAGTCAAAAGTTTACATGCACTCGTAAGAAACATGCACATCATACCTGTCATTAACTCTTTAACATCCCACCACGGGCGGCACGGTGGCTGAGTGGGCGGCACTGTCGCCTCACAGCAAGAAGGTCCCGGGTTCGATCCCCAGGTGGGGCGGTCCGGGTCCTTTCTGTGTGGAGTTTGCATGTTCTCCCCGTGTCCGCGTGGGTGATAATACCTAATATTGTGTTGGTCCCGCTTTTGCTGCCCCATACGCAACAAACAGTGCTGCTCTGTGTATTCTGACACCTTTCTATCAGAACCAGCATGAACTTCTTCAACAGTTTGAGCTACAGTACGGGCCAGCCTTCGCTCCCCACTTGCCGCCCATGACCCTGTCGCCGGTTTACCACTGTTCCTTCCTTGGACCACTTTTGATAGATACTGACCACTGCACGCTGGGACACACCCCACAAGAGCTGCAGTTTTGGAGATGCTCTGACCCAGTCGTCTAGCCGTCACAGTTTGTCCCTCGTCAAACTCGCTCAGATCCTCACGCTCGCCCATTTTTCCTGCTTCTAACATCAACTTTGAGGATAAAATGTTCACTCGCTGCCTAATATATCCCCCCCACTAACAGGTGCCGTGATGAAGAGATAATCAGTGTTATTCACTCACCTGTCAGTGCTCAGAATGTTATGCCTGGTCGGTGTATGAGGTAGAAATAATATATTTAAGTTAACTATTAAATTGCTACAGCAACAGATAAACCAAAATGAAATAAAATGATTTAGCATCATCATGATTTAGAAGACTTTTATTTTATTTTCAAACAGTATTTATGTTCCCTCTCTTCTGTAAAGCGACCCTGAGACTGTGAAAAGCGCTTTATAAATAAAACTTATTATTATTATTAAATTGTGCATGATTGTTGTAACGATTTAAGTATGTGAACTATTGGCCAATAGGGTATTACATACAGAAGGAAGGGGGTCAGAGGTTGCCCGGGCCCTGGGATGGATTGGTGTCGTGTCCGGGATGTGTTACTGCATTGCACCCAGTGATGAGCGAAAGCCAGACCCACCACGACCCTGACCGGGTTAAAGCGGAGATAAAACTCGAAATTGAAATGGAATGAGAAAAAATCTTGTGGATAATATACGTTCCTAACCTCTTCCTCCACAGCAGGCGCAGCGTCTCTGTCGGCCAATCGCGTGCGACACGGGAATGCTCGCAAAACCGTCAGCACTGGTGGAACAGGTAAACAGATAAACATGTTGTTTATAATTATAAATATACAGGGGTTGGACAAAATAACTGAAACACCTGACATTTTAGTGTGGGAGTTTTCATGGCTAAATTGGACCAGTCTGGTGGCCAATCTTCATTAATTGCACATTGCACCAGTAAGAGCAGAGTGTGAAGGTTCAATTAGCAGGGTAAGAGCACAGTTTTGCTCAAAATATTGCAATGCACACAACATTATGGGTGACATACCAGAGTTCAAAAGAGGACAAATTGTTGGTGCACGTCTTGCTGGCGCATCTGTGACCAAGACAGCAAGTCTTTGTGATGTATCAAGAGCCACGGTATCCAGGGTAATGTCAGCATACCACCAAGAAGGACAAACCACATCCAACAGGATTAACTGTGGACGCAAGAGGAAGCTGTCTGAAAGGGATGTTCGGGTGCTAACCCGGATTGAGGACCATGTGCATCCAATGGCGGTGCCGTGTATCAGGATGACGATGCACCAATACACACAGCAAGACTGGTGAAAGATTGGTTTGATGAACATAAAAGTGAAGTTGAACATCTCCCATGGCCTGCACAGTCACCAGATCTAAATATTATTGAGCCACTTTGGGGTGTTTTGGAGAAGCGAGTCAGGAAACGTTTTCCTCCACCAGCATCACGTAGTGACCTGGCCACTATCCTGCAAGAAGAATGGCTTAAAATCCCTCTGACCACTGTGCAGGACTTGTATATGTCATTTCCAAGACGAATTGACGCTGTATTGGCCGCAAAAGGAGGCCCTACACCATACTAATAAATTATTGTGGTCTAAAACCAGGTGTTTCAGTTATTTTGTCCAACCCCTGTATATCATGTGCATATTTGCCGTGTTTAATAAGTGCTATGAGGGCGACACGGTGGCTTGGTGGGTAGCACTGTCGCCTCACAGCTAGAAGGTGTTCGATTCCCGGGTGGAGCGGTACGGGTCCTTTCTGTGTGGAGTTTGTATGTTCTCCCCGTGTCTGCGTGGGTTTCCTCCGGGAGCTCCGGTTTCCTCCCACAGTCCAAAAACATGCAAGTGAGGTGAACTGGAGATACAAAATCGTTTGTTTATTTATTAGGATTTTAACGTCATGTTTTACACTTTGGTTCCATTCATGACAGGACAGTTACTGGTTACACAGGATTCATCAGTTCAAGTTTAATATCAAACACAGTCATGGACAATTTTGTATCTCCAGTTCACCTGTGGGAGGAAAGCAGAGCACCCGGAGTAAACCCATACAGACACGGGGAGAACATACAAACACCACACAGAAAGGACCCGGACCGTTCCACCTGGGGATCGAACCCAGGACCTTCTTGCTGTGAGGCGACAGTGCTACCCACTTAGCCATCGTGCCGTCTACGTTAAAATCCTGATAGATAAATAAGTAATAATAAGTGCTAAAGCTTACGCTGAGTAGTAGTGTCCCATCGACCTCCCAGATAGCCGACCACCTCACTCGTGGTCAAGTGACAGTGGAAATCCTAAAAAAGAAGAGAAATGACCCAGAGAATATAAGTGTACTTTATTTGACTGTAAAAGCTTTACATCTTAATTATTCTCCATTGTATTAGTTAAAAACAGACAAATCGTGAATCATTAGTTTTATATGTCAAATAATTAAATAAAACACATTCTGTTCAATCATCAAGTACAATTCATATTTACAAATGACACCACAATTATAGGATTTTTACAATAATCGGTTACAATAAACTTTAGCTGTATTTACCATGAGCAGGAGGACGTTGCTCGAGACGGCGACGTTGAACGGCTGGAAGCGATTGATGGCAGAGAACGCAGACAGCTCCACCAGGGTGTGAGGATCTCTGACATGAGAACACGTATTAAACTAATGAGACGCTTTTAAACTTGTGGCAGAAGGATCTATATCAATAAGCCAGACCTTCTTGACTAATATCCTTCCACTAAATGAGCACAAATTCCCAGAGACACACTTTAATTTAATCAGACCTTTAGCCATATGATGACTATGTATGCTTACATCAGTTTCATGTGGTATAACATGTTTATTACCTGGCGATGTCTCTGGTTCCCAGTGTGCAGTACCTGACGGGGATTCTCTCACGGTCTCCTTTCTTCTGTAACCCACTGACGTCTGCAACACACACACACACACACACACACACAAATCCAGACCTGTCACAGTTATTACTTAATCAGCTGGTTGAAATTATTTGAACTTAGGGCTGAGCAGTTTGACCAAAAATTTGTATCAGGGTATTTTTTAAGATTCTGACGGTTTCATGGTTTATCACAGTATGTTTTATTTTTATTTACATAAGTACATAAAATATGAAAGGTTTTAATGTCACCATGTATATAATGAAGGTTTTGAGAACTATAAACTTTGCCTGGCTCCACAAAATGACACAATAAATGATGGAATCAGTACATGTGCAAACAGGTGCAATATATAAATTATTTGTATTATTATTTTAATATTTAAGTATTATATTATTAGCCTCAGCTCTCCCTTTAACAAATAAAACCACGTTTACAAACTCCACTGTACAGCTTGACCACTGATCTGTTGTAGAAAACTGGACGACTTTAAATCTCTCCACTTCCAGGTCACTTGTAACGGTTTAGCGACTGACCTGAAGTATTTTGAGTTCCAGAGTTTTAATTATCGCTCTGAAAGCTTCTTTACTCGACTGTCTATAGAGGAATCGTGTCCTTGAGTATGTGGATCGTTACTGCGTTCGTAACGTCGTTGTTTGTAACAGCCGTGGCTTCGAGAGACGGTACAGATACAGTGTCTATAGAGACTATAACCTACTAACCTACTGTCCATACCCTCTAGGACCAAGCACCGGACCTGGGGTGACAGGGCCTTTTCCATAGCTGCTCCATCTTTATGGAATGCTCTCCCCAAACACCTACGAGATTGTCCTGACCTGTCCAAATTCAAGTCACTTCTCAAAACTCATCTATTCAAAATGGCATTTAACTTGTAACAACACGAAATAAATGCTTTTATTTTTGCTATTCTTTTTAATAGTTTTTATACTTAGATCACGACAGAAATGTGAAGTCCTAGATCCTAAAACTTGTAAAGTTTTCAGTTTCCTGATTGCATGTGAATCTGTCCTGTTTCTGTCTAATTTTAAGAAATTGTAAATTTTAAGCTAATTTTAAGCTAATTTTTAATGAACTGTCTTATGCTGCTCTCTTTGTTTTTATCTTAATTATTCTTGATGTTGATGTACTATTTTGATTTTGTACTATGATTTGTATGGTGCATGTACGTATTTGTTTTGATTATTTGTCTTATGTAAAGCGTCTTTGAGTATCTTGAAAAGCGCTATATAAATAAAATGTATTATTATTATTATTATAAACCATACAGTATAAAGTGTTTTAATCTGTTCTAAACTGCCCACACGCCTCATTTCTTTGGCAGGTCCTTCTGGTGCATATTTGGTCTCCCTCTCTTCATCCTCCATCTGTTTTTTTTTGTTTTTTTTTTTCACCAAAGCGTCTCTCATCTGTTAACACTGTTATGTTAACGCTACCTGGATAACTCGTGAGCTGTATCTAATCTGCACGGTGCACGGTGTTATATAATGTGCTGCCTAGTGAAGCTACAGCTGTTGTATTAACTGTGCTACGGTATGGCGGTATTTGAAAAATCAATACGGTATGAGGAATCAAAGACGGTATTCCAAATGTACCGTCATACCGCCCAGCACTATTTGTACTATTACGATTAGAATTATATTATTCTTAATCACAGTGTATCATTTATTCATTAGCATTGGTTACAGCCTGTAAATCATCTGTACCATTTTTCTTTATTTTAAAAATAGCTTTTATATATTTAAATGAATTATTATACATTCATTTAATTATTTACAATCCCTATCATTTCTAATCTGTGCTGGTAGATCCAGTGCCACCCGGGAAACACTGGGACGAGCGTATCAGGACAACAGGGCAAACAATACATCATTAATCTGAAATACTTGTATTACACTTAATACTTCAATTTCTATCAACCGCTTTATCCTGCTTTTACAGATAAACACTCGGCACAAGGCAGGAATACGATGGACAGGCTCTGGACCCACAGCTACACTTATCAGGATAAAGTGGTGTATATTTTATTTGTTTTCAGTAAAAAATAATCAGAAACCCACCGTGCAGCTCTGGTCTTGATTTCCTGTTTCTGTCTTCTGCAATGTTCTTCCCTTCATCCTCGTCGTCTTCACCTATCTCATCATCCTCGCCCTCGCTAGCCAGGCTCTGTAATTTAACCAGACAGATAGAAAGTGATCAGCCATTATCAGGGGTAAATATTTTCACCTAAATGTAGTAAACTGACCCTTTTTAAAGCTCTAAATCACCCTAGATCACTACCACTGAGAATTTGCACTTTCAACGGTGGACAGTGGTAGCTCAGTGGTTAAAGTGCTGGACTAGTAATCATAAGATTGCTGGTTTAAGCCCCATTATCACCAAGTTGCCACTGTTGGGCCCCTAAACAAGCACCTTAATTGCTTAAAATTTGCTTTGGATGAAAACTGTCTACGTAGCACTTGCAGTCCAAAGTTTGACCTTCCTGATCTACAACAATCTGAAAGAACCTGATGTCCTTGATACAGGGCAGGTTTTCTTTTTGCTGTACCCCTGATTTTGCCCATAGGAAAGGCAGTGCGCATGGAATGTGCTGCAAACCCTTCTCGAGTGAGCACTAAGTGTTTCTAGTAAGCTGATTCAGTTGTGCTACGACTATTTCATTTATTTGCTCACTTACATTCACATTTGTGGCATTTAGCAGATCCAAAGTGACTTACAATGATCACTGAATACAATTTGAGCACCACAGTGGGCACAACAATCTGAAGGACCTGTCCTTGATGTCTTTTCTTTGCAAATTGGTGAATGTGGGGCTTGAACCAGCAACCTTAAGATTACTAATCCAGTATTCTTACCGCTGAGCTACCATATACATTTACATTTTAATCATTTAGCAGACGCTTTTATCCAAAGCGACTTACATTACGGTTACAGTATACAGTCTGAGCAATTGAGGGTTAGGGGCCTTGCTCAAAGGCCCAACAGAACCAGCGACCTTCTGATTACCAGTCCAGTACCTTAACCACTAGGCTACAGCTTGCCCCTGCCCTGCTAGCACTTACCATGTCAGCACTGGGCTGGTATTTGCGCAGCCAGGTGGTTTTGTACTGTGCCAGTTTCTGCCCACGGTAGCGCACCGATGCCCAGCCGCAGCCGGATTTCTTGGCGGGATTAATTAGCCGTTTGCAGTGTGTGGCCCAGGCGCTTGGAGAGTTAAAGATCTGCCCCGTTTCCACCCAGCGGATCTTCCCGTCTATCAGCAGATCACCAATGAAGTCCTTCCCCTACAGAGAATCAAACACCGTGTGATGGTACAACAGAGAGTCCAGCAGTAAGTTCAGAAGTGTCGGCCTTAGAGAGCCGTGATCGTTACCAGGTAGTGTATGGACAGAACAGCGTCTCCAGGCTCCACCAGTCCATCTTTAAGCAGCACTCTGAGTGTGATTCCTCTCCTGGTGAGAACTGATCCACGACCTGTCGACACTCTCAGCTCGACTTCCTCTGCTCCACTGAGCTCTTCTTCGTCCTCATCACCTCCTTCATCCACCAGCAGTGGGGACGAGGGCAGTTCTGAGTATGCAAACATTTGCAGAAGTATTTAAGTTTTTTTAAATCATTTATATAATACAGCTGTTGATGATTTAGCACTTAGAACACGACTGATTTAATTCAAAGCGATCATTAGCAAAATTAATTGAACAAAGCTTCATTTAATGTGATTAATTTATGCAGCCAACTATTGCAAATTATCTTCAAATGTAATTGGCCAGCTTGCGTACTTGTGACCAACATATTGCGCCAACACACAGTGGTGTTAGGTACAGTGTACAATAAATGAAAAGAAAAAATAATAGTCTAGATCTACTTTACAGTCTACCTTTAAGAACTCCTCATAAATCTTCAGTTATATTTAAACTGTTATTTTTAAGATTAGAGAATGAGCTTGACTTTATTATGGTTTTCATGGTGTTCATTATGGTGTTCGTCAGTCTTGCAGATGAACACCAAACTGAAAATCTACAAATCAAATGTCTGCTCGGTTCTCCTATATGCCTCGGAAACCTGGAGAACCGACAAGAAGAGAGAGCCGGCTCAGAGGCTTCGAAGGGCGAAGCCTCTGTAGAATCCTCAGAATCTACTGGGAACAGCGTATCACCAATAAGGAAATAAGCAGACGCACAGGCATCAACGACATTGTAGACGAGGTGAAGCAGAGACGTTGGAGATGGCTGGACCACGTCCTACGAATGAGCAAGACCAGACATCTAGACCAGACAGGGAACAGGAAGAGAGGCAGGCCAGTGGGCACATGGCAGAGAGCGGTGGAGAAGAAGATGACAGCGGAAGGTAAGAACTGGGATGAGATAGACTGGCTTGCCCAAGACCGCCACGGCTGGAGAAAATATGTTGGCGCCTTATACTCCAGCCGGAGCAAAGAGGATTGATTAACTAACTAACTCACTAACTCATCTAACCACTTTAAATAATTTGCAATATGTATATAGACCATCATCTTGGAGTATGCAACTTCGATCAGGAAAGAATGTTTGCACCCGGTACTGGTAAACTGCCTAATATTGCCGCTCAGGTGGCGCAGCGGTAAAAACACACGCTGGAACCAGAGCTGGGATCTCGAATACATCGTATCAAATCGCAGCTCTGCCTGCCGGCTAAGGATGAGCGGCCACACGAACGACGATTGGCCTGTTGTTCAGATATGGGCGGGACTAAGCCGGATGGCGTCTCTCCCATGACTGGTGCAATTATGACCTGAGATGCACAGAGATGAGAAAAGAGTGCATCAGGGTGTCTCTCCGTACACAACGCTGAGCTGCACTGCACTCGTCAAAGTGTAGGTGATCGAGATGCATACGGCTGCTGCCCACGTGTCGGAGGGGGCGTGGGTTAGCTTCGTTCTCCTCGATCAGAGCGGGGATCGGCATTGGTGGAGAGGAAGCGTGACTCAGTCGGGCCATTGGACGCCCAAAAAGGGAGAAAATGCATAAAGAAAATTTTTTTTTTTTTAAACTGCCTAATATTTGTTGTCTACAACTGTGCAAATCTATCATTGGAGATCCTTCACCATACCCAACAGTGAGCACAGACATTGTGGGTTGAAGGGATCCTTTGACGTCCTCCTGCTCAGGGGTCCAGGTGTTGTTCTACTTACACCTTAGGATACACTTCCTCACAAACTAGACCTTGGCACAGCGGGTTTCCAAATGGCAGCCCTGCCATGAATCTGCCATGACACTGAGTCTTAGAGGTGCTCATGTTGGGGGGCATTTATCGACTATCATGTCATGCGCCATCTATCCCGGTCAGTGAGCTTCCTTTAGTGACCACTTTTCCCCCTCGCTCATGCCAGATTCACATGTACAGCCAATACTGGTACAGTTTTCCTTCTGTATGTTTCCAAACGATTACTGAAGGCTACAATACCCAGATGTAACCCATGCAGATGTGGGAAGAACACATCAAGATGAGGTTTGAACCCAGGTCCCAAGAACCCTAAAACTATGCCACACACACACACTACCTACTGCATCCTACTGAATCCCACAAGTCATTAATAACTAGATATTGAAGAAATTTTAAGAAACTGATGCTTCTACAATCCGAACACATATTGTGTATCCTCTGTGGAACTCTGTTAGTTGCCTCATGTTGCTTACAAATCCCACATATCGAAGTGTTCATTGTTGGAGCTGTACAGCGTTTCTAGCGTTTCCGTTATTTTGTCCACCCCGTGTATGAAGATAATCCACGTTATACTTGTTTCTAAACGGCTCTTGTGCACCTTGTTAAACATACATAAAGTCTAATAAACGTTTTAGGTTGATTAAATCACGTTTTTAGACATAATTACAGACTTTAAGCCATTATTATGTTAGCACTGTTGTCATAAAGACCGAATTGATAAAGTGATGCTATTGTTTACTATCCGTTTAACACCTCGGCGCGATTATAATCACCACCTTTTGCTATTTTTAATCAAAATACCATCATTTAGCTTCAATTCTTACCCATTTTGGTTAAACTCGTCCTTATTTGAGCGTTCTCTGATAATAAAATGTAGTTTTTTCGGATCAATAACGGGTTGCTAACGTTTCACTAGCCTGTGCAGAACGTTATGGTCTACTGTCCATACTGCATACTAGCGTACTAGATAGTATCCGAAAATAGTACGCAATCTAAGCCGTATTGTTATTTTAGCATACTATTTAGTACGGTAGTATGCGGTTTGGAAGGTAGCCATGGCGACCCGCTGAGCCGCTGTGTACTATGCTAGTATGCGGTTTGGAAAATCAAAATACACCAAAATATGTGTATTAGGTGTTTCTATTGAACTTGCTTTGTTTTCTTTATAGCAATATTGCTTTATATTTATCACTGTATCCGTCATACCGCGATTATTGAATAAATTTACCCTACATCTACATTACACATGCACCAGTACTACAAGTATTACGGTAGTATGTAGGCATGGCAAGACAGTACAGCGCCTCTAGTGGTGGTGTGAACAACAGTGATGTGCGATTGTTCGTTTGTTTATTAGGATTTTAACTTTGGTTACATTCATGACAGGAACGGTAGTTACTCATTACACGAGATTCATCAGCTCACAAGTTTAATATCAAACACAGTCACGGATAATTTAGTATCTCCAATTCACCTCACTTGCACGTCTGTGGACTGTGGGAGGAAACCGGAGCTCCCGGAGGAAACCCACGCAGTCGCAGACACGGGGAGAACATGCAAACTCCACACAGAAAGGACCCGGACCGCCCCCACCTGGGGATCGAACCCAGGACCTTCTTGCTGTGAGGCGACAGTGCTACCCACTCAGCCACCGTGCCGCCCTAGTGGTGTGCGATACTGCAAAATTTGGTATCGATCCGATACCAAGTAAATACAGGGCCAGTATCGCCGATACTTTTTAATAATGAAGGTAGATGCATCATCAAATTGCTAAATCTGAATGAATTTTTATGAACCTTATGTGTATTATTGTAATATTCAATAATTTTCCTCGGGATAAATAAAGTATCTATCTATCTATCTATCTATCTATCTATCTATCTATCTATCTATCTATCTATCTATCTATCTATCTATCTATCTATCTATCTATCTATCTATCTATCTATCTATCTATCTATCTATACATACATATTTTTTTGTAAGTAGCTGCTCTCAGTAGGGTTGTAGATGAATTCAGTTGTTTAAATCGGTCCGATTTTTTGTTTCTGGTGCTTTACCTTCTCAAAACATTACCATCATGGCGTATCACCTCCAAGCGGTTAACTCATACTACATAGTTGTGTTTGCTGGCTGAATACATTTGTAAATTTTTATTAGTGACCGAATAAACGTGTCCTTGTTCATTTAAAATAAAAAAATCTATGCTATTCCATTTACATTTATAAGCACATAGTCAAAAGAAAAGAGCTCTCATTTACCAAAACACAAAATAAGAGCCACACTGCTCATGCTCCGATTCATTTGCTTAGGGTGAGCAAAGTGTGTTCCGTACTTTACGTACGTATAGTTTACACTATTATTTCCATTAAAATTGCCCCAATTTCTGTATCTGCAAAGTAACTATCTTCCAATGCCTACCAACATACTGATGTGTGTTAGGATTTTAACAACGGTACCAAGACAAAACCCAGCAGAGCCGGAGGGGAGGAGCGAGGTGAGCATGTAAGATGTGAGAGATGTGGTGTCTGTACACACATGATCTTTACTTTCTGACGAAATGGGAGAAACGTGCTGAATGTAGCGGAGAAAAAGTTAAACTAAAGTATCGATCCCATCACACTAGTATCGATCCGATACCGATACCAACGTTGGTATCGATAATATCGATATTTGGTTTGATCCGCCCACCACTAGTGAACAACATTTAACCAGTAACCTCTTCATCCTGATCAGGGACTCGGTGGGGTTTGCAAGAGAGGAATACACTCAAACGTTTACTTTAATAACTTACTTAAACTTTGGGGCAACCGACCAACCCACCAGTATGCATTTTAGGGGTGAAATAACAACCTACATGAGCACGAAGTGACTACATACCCAACTCTTTTCAAACAATGACCAGAGTGATGAATGGCCAAAAACGTACCCACGTCCCGAGGACCCTGAAGCTGTGTTGTACTTTGCCCCATTTTATTAATTTATTAATTTTCAATAACACTGTAATTCTAGTCAAAAATTAGGTGCCGAGGATTAATACACCCTAGACAGGTGGCAATCCATAGCAGGGTACCAAACATTAACCCATGTAGTTACTAATCAATCCCTGGGTGGTTGGCCAAACATGCCAATCTACTGTACTTACAGATAGTGACTGGAGGCCAGGATCAAACCCAGGCCATGAGGACCTTGAAGCTGTGTGCCACTGGTAGTTCCTGCTGTAGAATTGTGTCTCTTCTCTATCCTAATCAGGAATCAGGTTGGGTTTGGAAACACTAGATGCAAAGCTAGACACCTTGGACAGGACACCACTCATCTATTTATTCCCACACTCACACCTAAGGGCAATTTAGAGAAACACACCAACATACACCTACAGGGGCCAGGATCAAACCCGGGTCCTGAGGCCATGGTACCCTGACCGCTTTTATTTCTTCATTCTATTTTTTTATAACTGTGTCATAACATTTTAATAACCATGATCAGAATCACAAAAACTAGGTGCAAAGCAGGAATACACACTGGACAGGGTGCCAGTAGTAAGAAGGGCCCCAAACACTCACCTATTTACTCCCTCATTCACACAAACACACAGGCACACCAACAGGCAATTCACAGCATCCAATCCACCTGCTGATATGTTTGTGGGGAGACTGGGGAAACAGAATGGTACCCATGTCCTGAGGACTGAGAAGAGATGTCTTACCATAAATCATGTAATAGATAAACACACTTTTGTTTCAGGGCTGTCTGCTTGACATAATAAGTAAACATTTTTAAATAAAACACACTAAAATTCTAAACAGGAATGTGTGTCTATACATAACATACAACATTTTAAAATCAAAAAGTCAAAAATCGATTTTTTTATTCAACTTTTTGTAGATAAACAGTCAAACTTTTGGAATAAATATACTTTTGGCTTCTTTGTCCTTTAGGTAGAGGGAAACAGGTCTTAAAAATACATTTCGTCCTTTTTTATTATTATTATTATTATTATTATTATTATTATTATTATTATTATTATTATTATTATTATTATTATTACAACAAATGTACGATAGGACTAAAAGAATCATGTTTGAGCATATACTACATGTTCTACGGTAATGCAAAATGCGTTTAACTATATAGCCACAAGATGGCGACAATAACAACACAGTTTTCAAGCAGGTAAACGTTGTTTCGATTCATACAAATTGGATGATTTGCCTGTTATTTCAGGTTTTTGGTGTGATTTTGAATCTAAGCCTCAATAGGTTGATGATTTGGGTTTCCATTGACTGTTGTTACGTCATTTTGTTTATAACAAATACACTTTTTACATCAGTAAAGATTTTCAACTTGTATCCTTAGATCATCAAGATACGGTGTGTGATTGAGGCGTTCACTTAATTTCTTGAGCAGTGATTTCTCCTAATGTAATATGATTCTATGAGCCAAAAACATTAGAACCACTTGCCCAATATAGTGTCAACAGATCTGACACATGAACTCCACAAAACATCTGAAGGAGTGCTATGGTATCTGGTACCAAGACATTACCAGCAGATGCTTTAACTAGTGTACTTTGTAAGGTAGATACTCACCACAGCTGCCTGTGTGGACACGGGATGTAAAGGAGCCCTTAAGGTCCATAGAATAATTATACAATAGGACAGAATTCAAGGTTGTCGTGAACTGTATTACTTACATCAATATTCTTTAGTAATTTCTTATTTTTTATTCTATAAGGCTGTATCTGAGGCCTTCCACCTTCCCTAACTCAAGATGCAGTCGTAGTTGTTAGTAAAGACAAATAAATGAATGCTTGCTTAAATAACGTGGTGTGTTGACGAGTTGGAATAAAACTCCCTGTGTTTTTACTGGGAATTTCATCTAGTCTGTTACGGGAATGAAACCCTTAACACAATATTTATACAATAATACAATAATTATACAAGAGGACTTTGTTTGTGCAGTTAGATAATTACTTGAACGACAGGAATTTTTGGACGGACTGTAAATCCATAATTAGCTGTGCAAGCACAATCGCTTATAACTGTACAAGGTGAAACTACACAATGTTTTCATGTCTATTTTTAAACAAGATTGATTTACTGTGTAAATTGTAATTTGTCTTCAGACCAGAGATGTTCACAAGTCACAAAATACAAGTCAAGTCATGAGTCAATATAATAAACACAAAACATATATTGGAAATGTAGTGTATAAATAAAAAAATAATCTGTAAGTTCAGATAAAAACAACAACAGATTAGCGAGTGTATTTAGCCGTTTTACTTCGTGCCTTTACTTTCCTCCTCATTGTGTAAATTAATGTAATTTCTGTAACAAGAAGGTTCCAGTTAAAAGCTTCAACTGATACGTTTTGTTTTCATTGCAGAACAACTAACCGCTGCTTACCTTAGCTTCTGTTCTTCCAGATGCTATTACATTTATAAGCGTGCGTCCCATTAGGAACAGAATCCGTTATTTTGTAAATGTGCTTATAATTAAAAACCTCCAAACTTTTCCCGGTCGTGAAGTAAAACAGGAAGTCGTTAGAAAGCCGATCGAGCGTTTCATTACCACGTCATCTGTGTGACGCAAACTAAATAAATGCAAATAACAGCATTTCTTACTAACAATTACAATCAGAAGCTCTGATTGGTTCAGAAAGCGTCTTTCAACCATTAGCGCCGATTCTGTAGGAGCGTTCCATTCACCCCGGTTGTTCCTGTGAAGTGCACTACGTAGGGTATTCCACCATTTTAAGTGAGATTCTGATCCAAAGGTAACGAAAATGTTCAAATGAAGTGAACTTCAGACTGTGTAGGGAGTAGGGAGCGACGCTTCATCACTACGCTGGAAGCTGGCTGGAACATTTACTCATTGCATGTGTTGCGGGTTAAGACGGCCAAAACGGGTTAATTGTCACACGTAATTAATGGTAACACGTGCTGATGCTAGAGACTCTTGTTGTTTACGAATCATGAGTCGAGTCTGAGTCATTTAAAACGAGTCCGAGTCGAGTCTGAAGTCGCTGTGTACTTCAGGTAAATCTATGGGAAAAATTTAACATTACAAATTTTTTCCTTTTATTTATTAACCTGCACTAAATTACAGACTTACATTTACATTAAGCCATTTACAGATATTCCTGTACTAACTGAGGAGTAGTATGAAGTATGCACTATATAGTAGGGGAGTTTTATTACTGCTCCCAGTACACACAAGTCCAACCAGTATGAACCAGCCAATATTTAACCGAGAGGAAGAGTTTCTGGTTAAATCCCTCCCCTCCCTGACTCACCTGTTCATATCACCTGCACACGCTCAGTACACACTGCTGTGATCTGTGTGAACATGTGATTACGGGTCTGCACTGTTGAAGGGACTGTACAGTGTTTTTCTGCAGTGCTGTTTGGTTTATGTAAATGTCGATGGCTTGTCAGAGGCGGGTACCACGCACCAGGTCCCAGCTGCCCACCTGTTATTATGAGGGGTTTCTGGAGAAGCGGTCATTTAAAGACAAAGTGAGTGATTCTTCATGCATGTCATTCTTTATTAGTTCTATTGTCACCTCATTACTTCTATTGTTTCTGATGATTGGTTATATTAACTGTTTTCACTGTTTGAGGCTCTTGCTGCCTTTTTGTGGTTGGTGGGAAATTAAACATACAATTTTGCAGCAGTTTGTTTACTGTGAATGAAAAACTTGGTGACTGATAATATTTCTTTAACTTTATTTATGTGTAGCCTGAGTAGTGCATTACACCGATCAGCCATAACATTAAAACCACCTCCTTGTTTCTACACTCACTGTCCATTTCATCAGCTCCACTTACCATATAGAAGCACTTTGTAGTTCTACAATTACTGACTGTAGCCCATCTGTTTCTCTGCATGCTTTGTTAGCCCACACTGGTATGAGTGGATCAGACACAGCAGCAGTGTCCACTCACTGTCCACTCTATTAGACACTCCTACCTAGTCGGTCCACCTTGTAGATGTAAAGTCAGAGACGATCGCTCATCTATTGCTGCTGTTTGAGTCGGTCATCTTCTAGACCATCATCAGTGGTCACAGGACGCTGCCCACGGGGCGCTGTTGGCTGGATATATTTGGTTGGTGGACTATTCTCAGTCCAGCAGTGACAGTGAGGTGTTTAAAAACTCCAGCAGCGCTGCTGTGTCTGATCCAGTCATACCAGCACAACACACACTAACACACCACCACCATGTCAGTGTCACTGCAGTGCTGAGAATCATCCACCATCTAAATAATACCTGCTCTGTGGGGGTCCTGACCATTGAAGAATAGGGTGAAAGAGGGCTAACAAAGCATGTAGAGAAACAGATGGACTACAGTCAGTAACTGTAGAACTACAAAGTGCTTCTATATGGTTCATTCATTTTCTTCCTACATTCAAACGTAACCATGCCAGTAGGTGGAATGGCTACTTTAATTGTCCCTGTGGGTGATTGTGGATGAACGAGTGAGTGTTTTACACCATGTGATGGATCGGCACTTTGTTTTTGTGTATTGCTGCTTCATACCTGATGTTCCTGGGATACCCATAAACCCATGAGCCTTGAGCTGATCTGTGAGATCTGAAAGACCCATAACTGGGTAAACGTCATTATTTACATCAATATTCTTTAATAATTTTTACATTTTTATTCTGTAAGGCTGTAGCTGAGGCCTTCCACCTTCCCTAACCCAAAGATGAAGTCATTACTTAAGACGAATGAAAGAATGCATGTATTAATAAATAAGTGTTTTATTTTTATTACTCCTGTGTTTTGTGACTGGGGATTTCTTCTAGTCTAATAAGAGAATGAAACCAAACATGGGTGGATTCTGATCAGCTCAAGATCTCATCTGAGTAACGTATTTAAACAATATTTAAATTATTTTAAGATTTGGAGATTAGATCCTAAGTTAGATTTCTTTCTCTCTGACTTGTTCTCGTGTGCGTCATGTGCGTCCCAGTTCAACAAGGTCAAAGCTTAGATATGATTTACCATCACTGATGTGTTAGCGAACCAGATTTTTGGATTTATACACGTAGTTCCAACCACACCTTGAGAAATGTTTTATATAACATATACATCGATCAGCCATAACATTAAAACCACCTCCTTGTTTCTACACTCACTGTCCATGTTATCAGCTCCACTTACCATATAGAAGCACTTTGTAGTTCTACAATTACTGACTGTAGTCCATCTGTTTCTCTACATGCTTTGTTAGCCCCCTTTCACCCTGTTCTTCAATGGTCAGGACCCCCACAGGACCACCACAGAGCAGGTATTATTTAGGTGGTGGATCATTCTCAGCACTGCAGTGACACTGACATGGTGGTGGTGTGTTAGTGTGTGTTGTGCTGGTATGAGTGGATCAGACACAGCAGCACTGCTGGAGTTTTTAAACACCTCACTGTCACAGTTGGACTGAGAATAGTCCACCAACCAAAAATATCCAGTGACCACTGATGATGGTCTAGAAGATGACCGACTCAAACAGCAGCAATAGATGAGCGATCGTCTCTGACTTTACATCTACAAGGTGGACCAACTAGGTAGGAGTGTCTAATAGAGTGGACAGTGAGTGGACACGGTATTTAAAAACTCCAGCAGCGCTGCTGTGTCTGATCCACTCATACCAGCACAACTTTTATACATACATTTTATGTCCCCATAATTGCCCGACTTTTTACCACAGTCTCAACAGTATTCTGTTACAACTTATGAAGAATTCCACACTTATTTTTAACAGTTCCTTATTGTCTGGCTTTCCAAATGGAACAAGCTCTATCCCAGGAGCAAAAATGCTGCCTACCTGGAAGAAGAGATCAGACAAGATTTATATTGCACAGTGGACTTCGAATGTTTAATCATTAAACAGGCCATGATTTATCACTATAACTGTAAATCAAAAGAAGTCTGAACAGGCTGTTAAAGGGTTTGTCCTGCTCTTACACTCCTGATAGAATTCACAGTGGGTAGCATTATCGCCTCACAGCTAGAAGGTCTTGGGTTCGATCCCCAGGTGGGGCGTTCCGGGTCCTTTCTGTGTGGAGTTTGGGGATCCCTCTGATGGACGTGCAATTCCAAAATCCTTCAGACATTTCAATTCAGAAGCTTGACTAGACGATGCATGCACCTTCCTCCTTCTGTTTTAATTGAGTGTTTTCATTTGGGGTCACTGAAACACACTCATTTTCTTAACTGCTCATCCAATCAGGGTCACGGGGGGATGCTGGAGCCTATCCCAGCTTTTCAATGGGTGCAAGGCACACAGTAACACCCTGGACAGGGTGCCAGTCCATCGCAGGGCAGACACACACACTCATACACACACACATTCACCTATAAGGCAATTCAGTGTCTCTAATTAACCTGACTACATGTTTTTGGACTGTGGGAGGAAACCCACGCAGACACGGGGAGAACATGCAAACACCGCCCCACCTGGGGACCGAACCCAGGACCTTCTTGCTGTAGGGCGAAAGTGTTCCCCACTTAGCCACCGTGCCAGCCGTCACTGAAACTCGTCTTGTTGAAACCTTCCAGATTGAGTCTGAGCTGGTGATATATCCCCCAATTCTTTGATCGTCTGTGAGCAATCATGTCTGTGTAGATGCCCGGCTGGCCCATAGCACCGCTGAGATTGGAACCCAGTAATGATAGAAAATCCTACTCTAACATGTCCTCGTGCTGTTCCTTCAATAAGGTGTAATGCTCCAGTACCATATGCGTAAAATCTGCACCATATCATGATGCTCCCGCCTCTATAGTTCAGTGTGGGTTTGATGATTTGTTGATTACATGACAAGCTGAAATATTGATAAAAGTTTTTTTTTGGCTTATCTGACCACTGTCCTGATTTGTCAAAACCCCATGTACATTTTAGACGTTCATAGGTGTTTATTTCTGAGTTAGAGAAACATACATTTGCATATTCGGCATTTAGCAGACGCTTTTATCCACAGCGACTTACAGTTAACATTTAATACAGTTTGATTACATAAAAGAAGCAACAGACTCCAAGCAACCACCCTAAAAATACTTTTAGAGTAATAATGAAGTATGATGAAAGACAAATCAAGTCAATAGAAAGAAATTGCCGGATTACCTAAAAACAGCAGGAACAACAGTCATAGAGGTGCTTACTTCTGAGTTAGAGAAACATACATTCGTGTTTTCGACATTTAGCAGACGCTTTTATCCAGCGACTTAAAATTAACATTAAATACTATTTGAGCAATTGAGGGCAACTTGGAGGTGGTGTGCCTTGAACCTGCAACCTTCTGATTACTAGTCAAGTACCTTAACCACTAAGTTACCGCTGCCCTTCTACATTAACAGAAAGAAACATTTACATTTACTGCATTTAGCGGACGCTTTTATACAAAGCGAATTACAATTGTGACAGTATACAGTCTAAGCAATTGAGGGTTAAGGGTCTTGCTCAAGGGCCCAACAGTGGCAACCTGGGGTTTACCTTAAGCACTAGGCTACAGATGCCCTAGGTATAAGGGTAGATGATTGCAATGCTGTTTACAGTTTGTATGACTGTTGTTCCTGCTGTTTTTAGGTCATCCTGCAGCTCTTTTCTAATGACTGTTTGATTTTGTCTTTTACTGTTTTTTATTATAACTCTAAAAGCACATTTTTAAGGTGGTTTCTTGGAGTCTGTTGCTTCTTTTATCTAAATGTTTAATCCTTGTGCCCGTGAGAACTTTAAGAAGCTTCTTAACCTTTACCATGAGTTCTACTTGTTATGTAATCAACTGTGTCATGAAATTAGACGTAAGAAGTAATGTGTGTAAAACTTGGATGTACTGTATGTGCAGGAAGTAAGAGGAACTAAATCAGAAGTGGTTGAATACTTAATTGCTCTTGATTGTACTGAAACTACCTGCTGTCTGTATTATGCAAATATGAAGGTAGTGTTTTAAAAAGCTATTGTTTAACCAAACCACTGCCGTGACCCCTTAAGGAAGCTGGAGTTTCACAATCTGCGCAGACAGATGTGGACTTTGCTTTCCTAAATGAGAAGAGACGTCAAGCAAACTGGTTTTACAACCCCATACCTGCACACACACGTATACAAACACACGATACATATACAAACAAACCTGAGCGATTAGGGGAAGTAAAAGTCTGAGATCTGGAACATGGGTTCAATTACTTAACGAATTTATTATAATCTACTTCCCTCAGTTGTGTTGATTCATGATTTTAGTCATCAGTCTATTTAGTCATTTAGTCTACTGGTAGTTAATAGTTTTTTATTAGTTATAGGTAACAAAATCTCAATCATTTTGCACATAGAACTGGATAGAATGAGGGTAGCACGGTCGCCTCACAGCAACAAGGGCCTGGGTTTGATTCCCCAGCCTTTCTGTGTAGATTTGCATGTTCTCTCGGTATCCTTGTGGGTTTCTTCAGTGTGCAGAGACGTCCAATTATGTTAATAGGAGCTACTCAAAATTGCCCTAAGTGTGTTTGTGTGTGTGTGTGTTTCTGCTTCGTGATGAACTGGCAACTTTTCTGGGGTGTTTTCTTGCCTTTTGCCCAATACATTGGACCCACTGCGACCCTGACCAGGATAAAGCGATAATAAACAGACATCGATTGAATGTTTCAGATTTGATAAAGGTTTGATTTTATTTGCAAGGCAGTATAGCCTAGCAATTAGGGTGCTGCACTAGTAATCAAAAGGTCGCTGGTTCAAGCCCTACCACTGCCAGGTTGCCACTGTTGGGCCCCTGAGCAAGGCCCTTAACCCTCAATTGCTCAGACTGTATACTGTCACAGTATTGTAAGTCACTTTGGATAAAAGCGTAGGCTAAATGCCGAAAATGTAAATGTAAATGTACATATTTCTCCTCTTCATGAAACCTGTCCATCCGCTTCACCCGCCGGTCATGTTTCCCTCATCAGCCCGAAAGTGGTTATCAACAACAATTCCTTACATAATAAAGGAAGTCTAGAACAATGAAACCAGACTAATATTTGCGTAAACACACTAACAATGCAGGTACCCACGTATGTGAGGTTAAAAAAGCAGGAAAAACTCATTTTAAGTAGAGCCTCAATTATATCAGGACATTGTAAAGCCGTGTTTGACATCTTTTAGCTTATATCAGCTATGGATATTCATCCATTTCTTTTAAATCTGTATTTATACCCACACAACAGGTGACAGGGCAGCTTTTTAACCAGCTTAAATTAGTTTTCTATGATGCAGAATAATGCCTGGTTCACACTACACGATCGTTATGTGTGAACTGTTTAACGACTCGATCCAAGCGCGCTCGCTGCGACTCAAAAAAAATATCTAGCATGTTAAATATCTGGACCATTCGGCGACTCAAAATCATGTAGTGTGAAAGGTGTTGCGAGCAGGTTGCGAGTGCTGTGTGGAACTACAGCCAATGAGAACGAGGAGTGTAAAAACGTAGGACAGGGGCTTAATATGATGATGATGGCATCCCCTCGTAGTCCAAGGATAGATCTCCAGTGCGATGCTTGGTTCTCTGTCAGTGTTCGGCTCTCTGATGGCTGATGAGGCCAGTTCTTGAGGCAAACATTCTTGGACATTTTTCACAAGGGATTGTAAGAGCTCGAGGTTGCCGTGCTCTTTCCTTCCTCCGTTGTCGTCTCCCTTCCACATCCGCTCTTCTGTTGGCTTCGAAGAGTGTAATTCCTTGTATGACAGCTCTTCTGCACAGAGGTCTTTCTTGAATCAATGCTTCCCAGGTCTTGGGGTCAATGCCTGTGGATTTTAGGGTCCACTTTCATTGATGTTTCATGATGGATGCGTCAATGCTGACAGAGGAAGCTCTTTCCAGGACAGAATTATTGGTCACATAATCACCC